>NW_013668199.1:107411-121387 GCF_000517525.1 Limulus polyphemus | reverse complement strand
AAAAAAATACGAAATAAACCTGAATTAACCTTTTTTCTTTTTAGTATGACTTCAAATTGTAACATGAAACCACATTCGTTTATCCTAAGTAGCACTAAGTTCGTAACATTATACATTTATTTATAATCAAATTTTACTGTTTTTTTGCCCTATTAACTGTGTCTAACTGCTATCCGTGCCATTATAAGTTGTAAATCACTCAGGGAACGTGCAGTTCACGTTATGCTATCGAATTACATTACCCATGAGCTGCTCGCACGAGTGCCTCATGAACCATTTTAATTATATTATTATTACTTATTTTACCTAATCTAGTCTTAAATAACTTAAAAAGATCCATATTTTTATATTTTAGTTATTTATATAATAATAAATAAAGAATATATATTAAAAGCCAGAAATAAAGTATTTGCCCAATCTTCTTTTTACTTGCCCTCGACAGTCGAGAACAGTTAAGCCTGATTTCATATAGTAGTGCACTTAAGAATTTTTATTTAATTAGATAATGCACCAAAGAATATAGACTGATAACATGAAAAAAGTATACAAGTTGCCTTATCTCTCAAATTTTTCTGGCTTTCTAACTATGCAACAAGAGCCATTACAAATTCATCCAAGCTAGTCATTAACTTTTCCATGGGAACGAATCTTGTAGTGTGAGCGAAATTGACATCTAACTGTTCAGAATACAATGTTACACAATATGTCATTTGACAGATGAAAACCTTGACTTTGTATTGATTATAAGTAATATATAATGAAACATAAGAGAGAACTATCAAGGAATTGTGAAAGAGAGGATGTGACAGGTAGGTGTGGCAGGAGGGGTCTGATTTTCTATTCGATAGTTCTGTAACCAAACAAAATTGAAGACAATAAAAATTATGGTTTGTCTGAGCAATAATGATTTTATAGAGAGTAATTTATACTTAATTTCGTACTTTTTCAAGGAGTGGTAGATAAAATAGGGATGATGACATGCTAAGAAAAAATCTATCACGTGGGTCAAACTATTGAAAATTCAGGATTTTTTAAAATATTGCCTTGTAGAATTAAGAACTTAAAACTTATATACTATTAAAATATGGATTATTAGCTAAACGTTTATGCTATTCTAATTGGTATAACATAAACTGAAAGTGGTTTAATAAAATTTTGAATGTAAAACACTAAAACATTGTGTCATGCACAGTAAAGGGTACCTGGGATGATAGGGTTAACAGAATCACATGGACAAAAGTAACCAATACCTAATAACTACACTGAAGAAGAAAATCTAAAACTGAGACAAAACTACACATGGAAAAAACTGATAAGAAAACAAGAAAAATGACCACAAGGAACATCTCGTCCCATAAAGAATAGTTTGGTTGTCTAAAACTTATGAAGAAAGATTTAAAGATGACCCCAATAAAAGACCACCTGCACGATAAATGCAAAGAACACAAAAAACTTTAACATTCTGCTGATTTCTTAACATCAGCAACAAAAGAAAATATAAAGTCACTCTTTCCATGGGAAACTTCTCTCAAAAACATGCTATATGAGTACTTATCACTGAGGAAGGGTGCACACTGGGAGCAAACATCATGCAAAGACATGGATGTGAGGTTGGACTAAATTCAAATAGCTTAACAGTCTATGACCAGAAAATTGCCATGAACTAAGTGACAATCACACCACCAAAGGTTGAACTTTGAGTACAGGGTAATGAAGGCAGCTGCCCTAGAGTTAAATAGAAAAGAAGAATAGGTGATTCAAACCAAAAGTTATCTGTTGGATTTGTTTTTGAAAGGATGATGACAGGAAAACAGCAAACTGCTTAACTCCAGAGAAAACTTTGCCAGAGATGAATGAATCTGCTGGAGAGCCCAAGGTGTTTCTTTTCTATGAGCCATAACTTCCCATTTGCATACATAGGCACATAAATAAGTTAAATAAACAAAATGAAACATGTCAAGTAAAAGTGAATTTCAAGACAACTTTGTTTATGCATAATTTAAACACATGCACACTAGCAGATTTTAAAAAAAACATCTGTTGAACACTCATAAACTGCAGACACACAGAAAAAGGCAGTAAATGCAGCTGTTGAAAGCAGGTAATTGGTGATTGCTTATCTTGTATAACCATTATTAGATAACAAACTACAATGCAGTTTTTAACTAGATGCTTAATCTTTCACAACATATGCAACACTTTTAGCTGACTGTAACAATGGAAAGAACTACTGAGAAGTATAAAATAAGTATGAAGTACCAAAATCCATAATCAGAATGATCATCAAGAAGTATGACAGAACAAATTCAACTAAAACACTTGAAAGAAGTGGACATGCAATCAAAATTACATGTAGAGCAGGTGGGTAAATTGTTCAAGCAGCTACAAAAAATCCAAGATTAACAGATAAAGAGTTACAAAAGATTTAGATGTAACAGACATAACAGTACACAAAAGAACTGTACAAAGTACATGCAAGCTAATTTTAAAGGAAACTCATAAAACCATCTAAAATTTGCCAAGAAATATTAACAGAAATCTAAAGCATTCTTTCACATAATTTTCTGGTCCAATGGGACTAAAACAGAACTTGTTCCCCCAATATGGACCAAAGTATGTTTGAACAAAAAGGGAAAGTCTTCAGTGAGGAACATCTTATATTTACAGTAAAACATGGAAGTAGTTTGACAATGACATGTGGGTGTGTGTTTTAGATGTATAAGGACCAAAGACATTAATGTGACTGAAGAGTGAACAAATGCAGGTATGTATAAAAAATTCTACAAAGTACAAAAACACCAATTGCTCGTAGAAGGATTTGAAGGTGGATTATCTTCCACTAAAACAATGATCCCAAGCATATGGTTGAGTCAACTCTGGAATTTTGAAGCAAATTGAAGATAAAAGTTGTGGAATGACTTTCATGTTCACCAGATCTCAATTCAATAGAAATGCACTGTACTGATCTGAAAAACACTGTAACCAAGCATTGTGTGTCCAATTTGCCTGTAATGAAGGGAATATGCAAGATAGAATGGGCCCAGATTTTTCCAACAAGATATAATTTACTGGTTGAGAATTATAAAAATCTCTGAAAGCTGTAATAAGAATAAAATGAAGCCACATAGACTATTAAAGCAGGGATGCAAACACTTTTGTTTTGCACAAATGATTAATACATTTTATACATTTTTGATTGAAGAAAATGTTTACTTCCAAAACATACTTACCTTTTCTCAGACTACAGCTAGAATCCCACATTTTATATGATTTGTCATCACTACTGGACAGGCCCCAACCAGATAGCCATGGTAGGAATTATAGGGCCATAGTCCCTGTATACCAAATTGGTGGCTTGGGCATTTGGACCATAATATATATATATATATATCTATACTTGTGAGTGGATCCCAACTTGTAGTCATAGATTGATATGTTCCGAGCCACCAAAATCACGATGAGAAAAGTAAGCAACACTGAAGTGGAAAAAACCCTCTCCTCAACCTGAAGAAGTCAGAAAGGCAACAGCCTTGAACGTGGAATGACGTGATCCTGTACACCATACTCCTATGGTCTGGAATTATGAATGCACATCTTCATAACACTTCAGGGTCCTAACTGGATATAACAAATGACTGGAAACCAAGTCGTCAGAGAGGTGAGGAATAGCAGACAGATGAACGGTGAGAATGATTTATCCCCTTCCCTGGCTGCCAGTGTCTTAGGTAAGAAGGATCTGTCTGGGTACAGAAGTATGTAGGTAGAATAATAAAGCATACTGTGCACATACAGTGTACACAAACCTGACAGGTGATGTCCAATGCCAGCAGCAACAAAAAATAAAATTTAAGGGAAAGGTGATACATGGGATAAGGCCTCAAACAGGTGTCAAGACAGAGCATGTAATACCACCTTAATATCCCAGTTAGATAATTGAAGATTTGAGATGAAGGACCTGAAATGACTTGAGGAGGCTGGAAGAGCTCTGGGGACTCAAAGAATTTCTGTCTCTTCAAGTATCTGAAGGTAGTCAATAAAGCCTCCTTATATAAGTCGAATGTAGAAAATACTAAAAGCCAGGTAAAAAAATGAGCTATGGTTAGTACATCTGGACCAAGTGGGTTCAATCTCCTCGTGAGACACCACTGTCAATATGTCTGCCATTTCCGTTGATACATGTCCATCGCAAGACTATGCAGAGACTGAGATAGATACATGGCAACCTTAGAAGTCAAAACCCAATTCTGTATGAAGGACTGCATAACGTCCATGCACAAAGCTTGAGCTTTGGGATAGCTGTGGGCATGATGTCAGATCATGGCTGCCTCAACAGAGATGGCCAAAGAGGAAGTTGAAGAGGTGAGCACTCTTGAAGAATCGGAAATCAAAGTTGAGCCAGCCAATCCAGTGCTATCAACAGAACACAACAAGGAGTTGACCAAACCATAGCTACAACTCTGGGTAACAGATGAATTGGTGAGAAGGAATAGAGGTACAATTCTGTCCAGTCCTGACTAATTGCATCGATCACCAATGCCTGAAGTTGAGGTACTGGAGACAAAAATTCCAGTAACTGAGTATTCCAATGAGTGGCAAATGCATCAATCATTGATGTCCTGAACCAAGAGTAAATCCAATGAAAAACCTTGGGATGTGGCATCCATTCAATTGGGAGAATCTGGTTGGGTCGAGACAATTGATCTGATATAAAATTCATCACCCCTAGAACATGGCAAGCTAGTAGGCTGATATGATGGGAGTGAGCCCAATAAAGAAGATCCAATGTTCAAAAACAAAGAGATTATGACGCAGTGCCCCCTTGATGGAAAATGTAAGACAACATCATGGAATTGCTGTAGTGAAGCATGATGATTTTCGCCTCAATAATTCCTGATCTTGAGACATTACCCTTTAAACAACAGGAAGTTCTAAAACACTGATGTGGAGGAAAGGCTTATTGTCAGTCCATAGGCCTTGGAACTCCTGACTGTTGAGATATGCACCCCATCCCTGAAGTGAGGCATCTGTGAAAAGATGGATCTTGGAAAGAGACGGTGGCAGAGGAACTCCTATCATAGTATTGCTCTGATCTAACCACCACTTGAGATTGAAGATGATGATCCTGCATAAGGATACAGGGTAATTCAGTGGATTGCTCTTTGTGATCCATTGGTCACATAACAACCACTGAAGGGATCTCATGTGTGTTCATCTCAAAGGAATGAGGAATTCAAGTGATTTCCACATCCCCAAAAAAGAAAGAACCAACTGTGCAGTGGGAGAAGTAGACCTAAGTAAGACTCTGAATGCCTGTTCCATAGCATGGAGCCCGGATGAGAGTTGGCTGAGTCTGACTGAGATACATGTTGAAAAAGACATCCAGATGGATGATATATTGTGTTGGAGTAAGAACAGATTTCTCAGCTCTAATAATAAAGCCTAGCTTGGTGGCTTCTGAAAGTAGAATCTGGGTCTGATGTTCTGCCATCTGACAAGATGGCACTAGCAATAACCAGTCATCCACATAATGATGTGTGCACAGGCCTACGGAATGGAGGTGATGAGAAAAAGCTCATATGGGAATGTGTAGATAGGCATTGGTGACATCAAACTTGGATATCCACAGTCCTGGCAAAAAAATGCTAACACAGAGTGAGGAATGAATCTATCGTGAACCTGGGAGGATCTAAGACTAAGCCTGTGTAGATAGTTAAAACTGTTACCTTCATTTATAACAAGCATAGAGTGCTAATACTTATGCATGTGACTGTATGTTACCACTTTTGCTATGGTATTTATGCTTTTCACGAGCCAGCGAAGAATAATTACAATTATACTTGTTATAAGACATTAGTATTAGGCCTATTTCATTTGAAACACTACATTCTTAATGTAGTCCCTTAAGACTTTTCAAGAATTAGAAGAGAGTATAATAATATCATTCCAACTACACTATATTTGTCATACCCGTTTTCGATTATGTGTTTCACTCAATTCAGAGCTCTTCAGTGTAGATCCACCCCATCTATCTATCAACATTCAATTCCAGCTGATCTGGAAACTTGTGTTATGTGTTATGCGTCTTTTATAAGCCAGTAAAGAATGATTACAATTATACTCATCATAAAACATTAGTATTAGGCCCTCAGGGCTTTTCAAGAACAAAAAGTGTGTATAATAATAGTTTTCCAACCACACTACATCTGTCACATCCATTGCTAATTATGCATTTTGCTCAATCCAGAGTTTTTCAGGCCAGCTGAGATATAACAAACACACACTAGGGACTAGATTAAGAATGTAGTGTTTAAAAATGTAATAGGCCTAATACTAGTAAGACACATAACTTAGTGAGGTTTAAAAATAGATGGACCTCAGTAAGTCTGCTGATAAAATCAGAAGCTTGTAAAGTTATATTTCATGCCTTGTCTCTATCAATATATATTGTTTGGATTTTCCTTTATAAAAATTAAATCCAGGGTTGCAGAAACCATGTTTTAATGTTGTATTTCCATCTTTTCACTATTCATGAAGCTTGAAATGCTGTAGTTTCAAAGAAGTACCATAACTGATGAGGGCCTAGCTCCTCAGACTGTTATGGTTGAGTCCCTTCTGTAAAATGCAGAGAATGCACCTAATCTGTGATGTTAGTTGTGTAGGGTGCTGTGATAGCACCAAGAATAACTAACAATCAAAAAGTGTACTACATAGTCAATAATATCAACATTGTTAATTCCATCTAATATTTTAAAATAATAGTAATAATTTAATATTACAAAATTAACTCCAAAACCTAGTGAGCACTAAGAACTGTTTGCTGACACTGAGCCTAATAATTAACAACAACTACCACCCAAAAGTAAAAACAATGTCATACCTAAATAAGAAAATAGACAAAGAAAACGTCACAATACAAATAAGATTTAGCATGGTTACCATTTCTTTAGTTTTACTCAGGGAAATCTCTTTTTCTTGGCCTCTTCTTTTTCGATTCTTTCTTTCAGCTTTCAAAAACTAAAACATGAAACACAGTTATTTAACTGGACATTGAACATCTTAGTAATCATCAGAATTTTTCATGCACAAGAAACCTTTTCTTCTAATTTCAAAGCACAGAAATAGTTATGCTTAAAAATTAGAAAATAAACTACCTTTTATCCATAACATTAGCATAATTAGAAATGCACAAGATAAAGGATAATACTTTATAGACAATCTAACAGGCATCAAAATAAATTGTTTTTTTTCTCTAAAGTTTAGTTCACTCTCATAGAACCTTTATCAGAACATTAATCTTGCTTTCTGAGACATGACTAAAACCATATATATAGTCAACAGATAAATAAAGTTTTTCATATTATTTCAGGCATGTATAAATCCACAAAATATAGATCCATATATAGGTGAAAACTGTGGCTCAGTAATATTTGATAATCTTATTACAGAAATAACTACAACCACAAATAAATGTATCTCAGATCAGTAATTATACATACAAATAAATAAATATTATCCTTTACATCAATAATGTTTAGCCAAAATAATTAGTTTTGCAAGGAATAAAACTCAGTACATTTTCTAGAATAACATATTACAAACAATATACAAAAATTTCTTTCTACAGAAAGTAAATTAATCTTCACTAAGAATTGTATGAACAGTATATATTTTTAACCAGCTGTCTACAAAATAACAGGTTATTTTTGTAGAAGAGAAATTCACCTTCATGAGAGGCATTGTGGAACCACCAAGTACTAAAATGGTAAACAACACTATTATTAATGTTGTGGTCACCATCACATGACGTTTTTCATTTTCAAACTCCAAGTGCAGTGCCAAGGCATAGGCAATCGCTCCTCGTAATCCTGTGAATAAACAAATAATTCATAATTATTTGCTCACTTAACAAATAAAGATATGAACGAATGTTAATAGGGAGCTTCTCATTCAAAACATTTTTGACATAATAACATGCAAGTTTTTATACAGTCTTTTAAGTAATACAAATTCCTAAATGAGGGAAAAATAAACAGAATTGTTAAAAAAGAAACACTGTAATAGTATACCAACTGGACAAATTTGGCAAGAAAAAACAATATTTTTTAACAATACTACTGTCGTAAGCATCTTCTCCAAAACATTCACAATAATATTGAGCTTTTTAATTAAGTAAAACTACCCTGTAGTCAGCAATGGTCAAAAGCAATAAGCCTTGGGCAAACAATCATGTAAAAATTCAGCAAGATGGGGGAGAATAGGACAGGAAGGGGATAAATCATGACTTAGAGACAAACTACAGAATGTGTGCCACCTTCATGGATAGACACAGAGGGAGGAAGAATGAATGAATGAGAAATAAGGAATGTGAAAAGTCTGGAACATCTTGCAAGAGACCAGAAAAAACCCACACATGAAGCTGAATGGGAGAGAGAGAGGAGTGAGGTTAAAGGAACAGTGAGTGTGACAGGGGTAGAAGAAGGGATGAAGTGAACTGGAAGAGGTTCAATAAAGGAAACTACAGCGAGACCAGCCAGAGTAGAGCTAGTAAGAGGACTCGACACAGAGTGATAGGAATGAGTAAAAGCACTCAAGAGAGAAGACGAATAGGAGGGTAGCCATAGAGAAAAAGGTTGTACCAGTTGTGACTGAATGCATTTACAGCAAGAGCTGAGGGAAGAGAAACTGGGGAAGTATGGTGTTGAGACAAGTGGAAAAAGCATCTGGAAGAGGAGTGCCCAGACAAGAGCCCAGTTACAGGAATACCTGAAGATTGAGGGACCACTCCATAGGTAGTATCTTGTCGTGCCTGAAAAGGCACCCAGAAAATGGCAAGCTATTAGATGCATAGGTATAGAACAGGTACAAAAAAAGAGTTCAAGAGTGTGGAAGCAGAGGGAGAAAGACCAAGTGCCACCCTGGTGATTGATTTAGGAGACAACAGCAGACTTGGCTGTAGGAATCATCACTATATATCCACAAACTATTATAAGAATATGATTAATAGTCCAACATACCATCAAAAGCTCTAAGGGAGTGATATGAAGGGATGAATCATCGTGAGACCACTAACACAAAATCACTTGAGATTCGAGACATGCTCTCCTTCATCAAGGAAACATCTGAAAACAGATGGTATTAGGTATATCAAGTCATCAGGTGAAGTCTTTGAGCATGGAAGGAAGAAGCAAAATGTTGGAGGAAAAGGGAACCCAAGAAAGGAGCTAGTAATCTTGCAGAGTTCACTGTAGACACTGCAAAAGAGCATGATCTAAGGGAATACGAGTTTCCATGGAAGCCCAAGTCCCCAAAAAAGAAAGAACCTTCTGCACAGTTAGAGAAAGAGAGGAGAGGGCAAGGGAAACTAAACATTCCACATCCTTCAAAAGAAGAGAAAGCTGGGCCTGTGGAGATACAAATTGAGAAATACCCAAATAAATGAGAAACTAAAAAGGTGTGAGATGTGACACCTCCACATTGACCAACCAGCCCAGACTCATCACTTCATGAAGGAGGAAAAGACAATGGATGTTGGGACAAAGCCAAATAGGAAAAGAAACATCTGAGAAGTCCTCCTTAGTCATCCCAAGACCTGGGGACAAAGACCACCATAGGGTGAGAAATGTTCCCATGGTAAATCAAGGGATGTTTAGAAACCGACTGATACCGGATGCCATGAAAAACCATGAATAAATCCATTCAATAGTCTTTAGCCATTAGCTACAACACTGCCATAGACATTGGCAAGAAACAAGATCTCTTGGAGGAGGGAAGTAACAGGAACATGAAATAATGGAAGAGAATAGAAAAAAACGAGGGATAAGTCTCACTGACAAAAATCCCAGTAATGCACAATTGGATGCAAATGGATAGCAAAGGTAAACCTATTTAAACAGGACCCACTGAACTTGAGCCCATAGGATAGTCACCACCAAGACTGACAGCACTGAAGTTGACGAGCAGTGGGAGGATAGTTGGGAGCAGAGGAGTGAGAAATGCTGAGAGAGAGAGAAGAGGAAGCAGGAGGAAAGGAGATAGAGAAAGAGAAGAAGAGAAGGAGCATGGGAGAGGCAGTAAACCAGTGAGCATAATGAAGAACATTGGCATGTGGCCCCAACATATGACCCCAGAGAAACAAGCACCCCAGTAGAATCACACAGGCAGATGAAAGGAGCCAGATGAAAGCATATGAAAGAAAAGGGAGGAAATAAGGACTTGAGTAACAAGGGCATTGTGCCCCAACAAACTCTAGCAACAGATTAACCAATATGAAGAGGTAAGGTTGAGAAAGATAAACACGCCACAGTAGAGAAGGTATGTGAATAAGAATCCACCAAAAATCCTGTCAAGGGAATGGTGGATTACCATGGAAAGAAGGTGAATGGATGAAAAATAACAGAAAAGAGTAGAGAGTACAAGACAAAGATGGGAAAACGTAAGTATAAGAAAAGATAAACAAGAGACAAATGATCAAACCCTCAAGTCTGAAAAACTTCAGAGTTTAGGATTCCATGAATGGCAATACAACAAGAAATTGGACTTAATCATATGAGGTAAAAAGGAAAGAAGAAGAATGAGGCATGCATGAATCAAAGTGGTGGTAAAAGTAATTGAATACAGACTATCATATTTGGAGAGAAAGTAAAAGTAAAAAAAAACAATACCTAAAAAACCTAGTTCTGAAATTATAAAAAAGCTTAGGTAGGTACTAGATAGCATGGGTATAAGATTAGGAAAAGATTGATAGTGGGAAAAAATGTCAAAATCCCTTCTGTCATAGGTGGAGGTATATAAGGTATAAGAGAAGGCCAGGCCACATGAACACTCCACTACTCACAGCACAAAAGCTGTCAGTTCTCCCAACAGACAAAGACAAACCTGGCACCAATGTAGGTGTGAGATTAGTGTGAACAATGTTCTTGTTTTCTCATGCCAAACAAATTGGAAGTTACTGATACTAATGTAGAAATAAAAGGCCACAAAATCTGTAGGTGCAGAAAAATGTTTGAAAGCGAAAATCCAACAATAAACACTTCCACAACAGGCAATACTTCCACTTAAAAAATGCCTATTTCTAAAAAGTTCACAAGCAAAAAAAGAAAGACACATTGTCACACACAATTGCCAAATTAAGATGATTGTGGTCTACAGTATAGAGGGAGTCAGCTGCACTAGGAGGGTGTGTTGCACTCTGATTGGTGGAAGGTCATCGCATGCTCATTTGCTGCTATATCACATGTAGACACATAATGTTAAGTGGGAACTTCAAGGCTAGTGGTGAGCCTCGATTGTGCTGCCCCCTATATGCACAATGTTGGCATATACTATGTGAATGGAGGTAAAGTATCGTATCAAAAGCCAAAGCCATAAGTTTGTTTAAATACTGTATTATTTGTTTGTTATTCTAGAGCAAAGCCTTATTGAGCTATCTGCTGTGTCCGCTACTGGGAATGAAACCCTGAATTTAGTGTTGTAAGTCCGCAGACTTACTGCTGTCTCATTCGGAGACATAAATACTGTAACTAGAGTGATTTAAGTTAGTGTAGTAATTTTAGTTCGATAACTTTTTTATCTCTAGAAGGAAAGCAAACTTCAACAAATGGATGCATTGGATTTGGATATTTCAGGTGAACATATAATATTTCAACATTGTTATTAACCAAAAATTCATCAAATTTTTACTCTTAGAAATATCCTAAGTCTAAAGAAAATCTAGTGAGTTAAACACAAACAATAAATCATTTATTATAATTACTATGCATTAAAGTTATACTGACCACTAAACCACATAATAAACATCATTTTCTTGGTAATCTTGTGTTCTCTGAAGTAATTCATCAGGAAAGATAATGGGAAAATATTAGCTCCTCTGCCAATCAATATCAGCACCTATAAAAAAACACACTAGATACATATCTGCAAAAAATTATCATAAACACAAACTAACTCACAAAACATGTCTTAAGCTAGCAATATTTATCACATCTTTGAATAAAACTTCTCTGCAAAGTGAATAGGATCAGTGTAGGACAAAGTGAAAATTAATGTGAATTCTTGTAATTGTATTTGGGGGGGGGGGGGTATATTAGAACTAAGACCAACATTTGTCACTGTATACTGGCTAATTGAAAGAAAACATTTTATATTTTTGAAGGTATCTTAATCACCTCATGGGGTTTAAAAGATGTCATTATTTCCAAAAGTCATATTATGTTATCGCGATAATTAATATCAAATATTTAAGTGAAAGATCCAAGAAATTGTGGGACCAGAATTGAGCCCATGACTAATGGCTAAAAGGCCAATACTCTGAACTACTCAAGAGTCTGTAGAATTGTGTATGCTTTGTTCAAAATATTTGAACACTAACTTTTATGTATGCAAATAGGATCCTCAGGTAGACTTCTATTTGCATTATTCTAAACCTAGAGAGAGAATACATTTTCAAAACAACATCTTTCTAATGTATTAAATACTAAAGAAGAAAAGTACAAAAAACTTTTATTACTGAGTGTCAGATTTACTTACAATGCTCCAAATCACGAGAGATGGTTTCACAATATGACGGAAACTAAAAATGGCAAGACCCAAGTAGGCAAACACTGAAGTTTCTGAAATACGGAAAAAAAAAAACTTGTATATTTGAAAATAGTAATATATTCTTGAGAAAATACAATCTTTTCAGCATTTTAAAATATCATAACAACTAAATATATCACAAAAAACAAACAAAAACATACCAGCTATAAATGCAAGAGTTCTCAGGGTTTGCTGCATGGTGATCTGAGTTACAGGAGACAAATTAAAATGAGTGTAGTGGGACATAACTACTCCATTGAAAAGGATTGCCATTATTCCTGTTCAAAGAAATTACTGTATTAAAACACTTTTCTCTTAATTAAGCTTTTCAGTAATAAAATAATCTGCAAATTCTATCTATCCACAAAACTAACCATATTAATAGCTCTTAATTCAATAATGAACTAAACTGCTCTTATTACTGTCAATTAACAACAGTAACCTTATTAACAACTAATAAATCAGTAATGAATTAAAATGTTGATACTGTCTATCAACAACAGTAGCGTAGTTAATAACTCATATGTCTATAATGAATCAATTTGCTCATACTGTCTATCAACAACAGTAGTCTGATTAATAACTCATAAATCAGTAATTAATTAACCTGCTGATACTGTCTATCCACAACACTAATCGTATTAATAGCCCTTAATTCAATAATGAACTAAACTGCTCTTATTACTGTCAATTAACAACAGTAACTTTATTAATAACTAATAAATCAGTAATGAATTAAAATGCTGATACTGTCTATCAACAACAGTAGCCTAGTTAATAACTCATGTATCCATAATGAATCAATTTAACATAACATATAACATAATATTTTGGGACAACATGGGACCTATTGGTCCATCTTGGCTGTTCCATCCTCAAAACTAAATTAAAATGATTGAAAATAATAATAATAATAAAATTTTAAAACCAACCCTTTTCATTCATATACTTATCAAGCTTTTTCTTAAACCCACTTAAATTAACTGCCTCTACGACATCTGAAGGCAACCAATACCAAAGGCCAACACCCTGTTAGAAAAATGAAACTGTCTTAGCTGAAGATGACTCCTACCTTTCCAAAATTTATATTTGTGGCCTTTACTATTCTCATTGTTAAATGTAAAAAAAGATGATACATCAACACTATCAATTCCCTTTACAATCTTAAACACCTCAATCAGATCTCCCCTAACACTTCTTTTTTCAAGAGAAAACAAGTTGAGAGATTTCAGCCTCTCATCGTATGACAACCCCTCCATCCCAGGCACCATTCTAGTAATCCTTCTCTGAACCCTTTCCAACAATTCAATGTCTTTCCTAAGGTAAGGAGCCCAAGAATAAACACTATATTCCAAATGTGGCCTAATCAGTGTACAATGAAAGTATAACCTCTTTAGACC
>NW_013668199.1:99944-107188 GCF_000517525.1 Limulus polyphemus | reverse complement strand
AGTTAAACTTTCTAAAATTAATTACGATAAACCCTACACTGTACAGTTTAATCCTTGTACTATTAATTATAATTTAAACTACATCTGCCATTTATTTGCCAACTCACTAAATGACCTAAATCCTTTTGTAAATTAGCAGCATCCTCTTCACAGCTAGCAACACCCAAGACCTTAATATCATCTGCAAATTTAAGTAATTTATTGACTATTCCTTCATCTATATGATTGATGTAAATCATAAAGAGCAAAGGTCCTAAAACTGAGCTCTGAGGTACCCCACTTGTGACATTAATCCAGTTTGACTGAACCCCATTTGTAACAACCCTCTGCTTTCTTCCATCCAGCTACTCTTCTATCCAATTTGCTAACTTATCCCCCACACTTATAGAGCTTTTTGTTTTACAAGCCTTTTATGTGGCATCTTGTCAAATTTGCTCATACTGTCTATCAACAACAGTAGTCTGATTAATAACTCATAAATCAGGAATTAATTAACCTGCTGATACTGTCTATCAACAGTAATCTGATTAATAACTCCTAAATCAGTACTAAATTAACCAGCCCATACTGTCTACCAACAACAGTAGCCTGATTAATAACTCATAAATACATAATGAATGAATCTGCTGATACTGTTTATCAACAGCAGTAATCTGATTAATAACTCATAAATTAATACTGAATTAACCTGCTGATACTGTCTTTCAACAACAGTAACCTGATAAATAACTCATACTGCTGATACTGTCTGTTAACAACAGTAGTCTGATTAATAACTCATAAATCAATATTGAATTAATCTGCTGATACTGTCTATCAACAACAGTAGCCTAATTAGTAACTCATGAATTTTATTTATAATGAATTAGCCTGCTGATACTGTATATCAGCTGTTGATCATCTTGAAGCTTTGGATAACCCAAACATACCCTGTTTTCCTCTGAAGAAGTGGGTAGCTTGCTTCTTTATATAAACCTGGGTGTTCATGTAAAAGTAACTTAGTGTTATATTTGACTGCAATTACTTTGTACCAAATGCAAATACAAATCCACAAAATAAGGTCTTCAATGCAAAAAATTATGTTGAAAATCATGATGTACTGAAAAGTTTTGATCAAAAGTAAAATCACAGGTAAAAATAGAACATAAAGAAATAAAACACTGAAGGTTTAGCATTTTTAAACACCTATATGTTTTAATAATGCTTGGAGAAGGCTTGAATGGGTAATGAAGAAAAACTTTAATATAAGTTTACTTATATTAAAGTTTTTCTTTATTACCCATTTAAACTATCTCTAAACATTATTAGCCTCAAAGTGGGTTACTCGTTATCAAATTTGAACCTGTATGTTTTATTATAAATTGTGATAATATCAAAAAAACTACCAACCTGAAAGATGCAGGCCTTCTGCCAAACCATAAGGGGCATAGCTAAAGATTAACATTATGGCAAATTCCAAGGATGGATTCTTACGTAGATCAATATATTTTAACAAGTGATGAAGTTAAAGAAAACATCCTTCTTGAATTTTTTAATACTGTGAAAAAATTATTAGTTATTGTTTTGTAAAAATTACAATTTTTAGTAGTATAGATAAGGTTGTAATCTATGGCTCTTTGAAGTTAGTGCTTTTACTAACAAAATTAATCTTTAATACTGCATTAAGTATGAATTTAAACATACCCAAAGTTAATGTTTTGTTGCAATAAACAAATCAGTTTAAGCAATCAAATTCAAACTTTTATTAAAAAATACTTGACTTGAAATTTGTCACAAAATATAATTGAGCGTGATCAAACTTTATTTCACACTAGAATGAAATTAACTCACACTTTTTTTAACCAAAATGTTACTTTGAAGTGGACTCGATAAAAACAGTGGAAACACTAACAAAGAAGAGATTAAGTTTTTAAGAATGACAAATAAATATGATAAAAGTTAAATATTCATGAAAAAGGTTCTTAAAAATATCAAAAATCAAAGGATATCAAAGCAGCCATCAAAGCAAATGCAACACCAATTCCTGCAGAAGCGAAAAACATCATACAAAAACGGCCTATGGCATGAAGAACTGCTGCACTAGTGCTCAGGGTAGCCATCTCAGGTTTGGAAGACTCCAAAACAGTTCTGAAAGTTTAGCATTCATTAAAGATTTGAATAAAAAAATAAGAAAAGCAACAATTCCTTGGGGAATTTATAAACTAAATATTTTATCTAAGCTGAGAATATGTTGGTTTTCTTGTTTACAAGTTTAAAATTTGAACTGATTGAAAAGCCATTTTCTACAATAGCCTGTCGATGTGACAGGACCAACCCAATCTTCACAAGACCATATTTCAAAGTATTTCTATTTTCCTTTCAGATATTCATAAAAAAAATATCTAATGCCACCATCCTACTTTAATACCAAAAACAGTGGCTATGTTGACAGTTACAACTATCCTCTAAAAACTGTTTGAATTGTGCTTGAACCATAATAAAATTTTTATTCTGGAAAATATTTTAATTCCACAAAATATGTCAAAAATTTCTCATTAGGTGTTTTGGAGATTCAAGATGGGTGTGTTTTGTTTTGTTTCTGAGCAAAGCCACACAAAAGATATTTGCATTATGTCCCCAATAGGGAATCAAAAATGTGATTTTAATGTTATAAGTCTGTAAATTTACTACTGACCCATCACAAGATACTTCTTCTTCAGTCTGGTTTGGGAATTTGGGTTTACATTCATTCCATTGGTGCTGTCTGGAACTTGTGTTTAAAGGTGTGGTTTCTTTGAATTGTAGTTTTGGAATTTGGCTGTCATTACATATTATGGGTTTTCCAAGGAATGTAAGCACCAAGTAAAGATCATAAGATAATTAGACTTAGCAATGATAAAATCAATGATAATAATAAAATACTATTCCATTTTATTATCATCAATTTTATCATTACTAAACCTGTAGCACATAATTCACAACATACATGGAGTTTGTTACTGATAAGTATTTTACTTATTTATCATATCAGCTAGGATTTCATGCTTTTAGGTTTACATGTTTTTATTACTATTAATACACTTAAGCCCGAAGCAGCAACATTAGACCTGGCAATACAGATACATACTTTTGGTTTTGAATTTTGTTTTTCTGAATGGTAGTTACTTTAACACAGACCTACAACTTTGATAGAATTTTAATATTCATGCACAAATATCAGTACAATAATATTATTTTAGCAATTAATGTATAGCATATAATATTTCATATATATATATTTATTAACAAATACAATATTTATGTATAATATGCATATGTAATACATCACAGAGAGGCAGAAAATTGGCTTGGTTTTTTTCCCTTGCCTTTCTAAAGATGAAGGAAAGTTGCATTAAATCATCTAATTTATATTAGGTGCTTGGTATTAAACTGAATAATTCATTTATAATGTTAAATAAAGTAAATGAGATACACATAATTAATAAACAAGTAAGAGGCTTCTGCTGGCTAGTTGCCTCCCTGTGATTGTTGGTTTGGAGGTAGGGATGATGCCACACCCATGGACTGCACTCTGACAAAGTGCTGCAACAGAACACTATTATTGTAGGTAGAGGAGACTTTGACTGGTTGGCGCTAAACTCATCTAGCACATGATATTTGTTCATATATAGTTTAATTTAATATTGGTCTAAACACAGTTGTAGGTTTTTGTTTTTAAGTTCTACTAATTTAACACAGGATTAGACATAGATTTAATTACACTGTTACCAGCTGCTTAGTATAAGTACATGTGCCATGTGTTTGATTTCAGTATATTGCATTTAAAAATATCTATGTAGGTTTAGTAGTTATCCTGTTCAAATACAGTAATAGACTGTGTTTTGTTTCCTACTTATAGTGTTACAATGTGTTCAGTTGTAGGCTTAGTACATGGTCACTATGGTTGGATGATAACACTAGTGTTTAGTCTTAAGTGCATTAAGTTACTGAGAGCTTATTTATAAATAAAGTATTGTCAGTAAAATTGGAGTTTGCTTAGTTTAGTTTTAGCATATGATCAGACATTAGTCTGAGAAAAGGACTAATCTATTAGTAAAATCAGTCCTAGTTCTAGTCACCTAAAGCCTAGTTAGGGTGGATGAATCTCTGGATATGGGATCAATGGTCAACATCACTTAGATCTGCAAGCACTACCAAACAGTACCACACATACTGGGTAGATTAAGAGATCATCAGTGTGGAAACCACCTCACCACACACTGTTACTAGGTGTAAACAATATGGAGATGTTTAGCTACTGATTACAAGTAGGGCTGGTATGCATAAAGTCTTGTGCCAGGGAGGATACTCAGCAGTCAGAGGGTATTTTTAACCCTATAGGCCATTGTACACACGCCTCAAGAATGGCAACCCATTCTAATAAGCTACTAGCTCATCATTAAGCTGTCTTGTTAGGGTAGACAGGACTAACTTGTAAATGGAATTCTCAAAAACTGAACAGCGAGTTGTTATTATATTGTTTTGCTTACAAACAATGATATATTATAAAACAGTGCCCAGACAGGTACCCACAGGAGCAACAATGATTGTGTACTCAGCAGGAGACCTTGACTGCCAAGCAGGGGAAAAACAGGGAAACGAAGGTTTAAACATCTAAAAATTGCACCAGTCTGACATTATGACATGATATTGCAATGTCAAGAGGATCAAATATTGCTTTGTGAAGCTCTCTGAATTTTATCACATCATATTTTTTCAAGTCTTAAAACCCAGACCTTGAGAAATTCACTAACTGGCCTTAACTTAATTCCACATGCTAATCCAGAAAGTGGGATGACCATTGCTGTTAAACATAACAACAGAATCCACTATGATTATGACAGCTGTCAGTTGTACAACATTTGCAAGCTACAAACCATCCAGATAACTCACCTAGTTACAAATTCAATTCACCATTGTGTAGATAAAAAGTTACACAATATATCATGATGAAGACTGGAGGTTCCTATCTGACCTGTCTGATAATGTTCCTATGTATTTAGCAGTAGGATACTTCAATGCCAGATACACCACTAGGGATGTGGTTGTAAACACTACTGGCAAAGGCTTATATTTATTCTGCTCTCCACAATATAACCAACAACATTATACTGCTAAAGTCAGGAGAACTAATAAGAGTTCCTGAGTGCCTAAAGTGCTTTTGTTAACACCACCTTGAATGCCATCTCCACCTAGAATAGGGATAATGTCTACATTGACCACACTGTGTGTAAAGTGAGTGTGAAGACTGGAAGACAAAGTGGTATAAAACAATCTAGAAACCTACACAAAGATATCATGCTTTCTGGCAGTGCTCATACTCTTAAGTATGTCTTAACCATCAAGCAAAGTCAGGGTAAGATACATTAACTCTTTTATGCATAAATATGGTCAATTTGACCCACCCTGGAATTACCTTGTAATTGTGAAGCTATAAATTCTATAATTCTAAATGTACTTCATACATCTTCAGAAAATTTGGCAAGATTTTGATATAAACATTTATAAGTATGTTGTACACAAACAAATCAGATACTTTAAATACTTTTACTAAATACTTCTCTGTGAATATATGATGTCATTATTGAGTAAATCTGAGTGAAAGGTGATTTTCATGTTAAGAATAAAAATATTTATTTTCACATTAGTTTTATTTCATGTGCATATCCACTAGAACTTTCTAAATGAATATCAAAGTATATTTTTGATAGAACTTTGTATTTTATCTCATATTTTCTCTACCTTAATACTAACTGTAGCAAAACAAATAATGTACATCTGTTTTCTTTCACTTCTATAGCTTGTACCAGGGAAGAAGTTTATATACTTGTGAAAAACAACAAATCACAGCAGGAACACACTAGCAGTTTCTTGATCACTGCACATGAACTATGCAAATATTACACTCACACACGTAATTCTACTAGATCTTTTTTTTTTGTCACCCCTCCTATTATATTAGTCACTAGAAAAAGATACCCCAAAACTACAAAAAGCAGTGTACACATTATTATTGTATTAAAAAAATGCAGGATGGGAGGAGCTTCTTTGATGGGTTTGACAAATTTATCAATATCTCGGCAAATCAAGAAGGTGGGAAATTCAAATTTTATATTCTTGCTTGTAATTATACATAGTTTATGTTTATAATTGGTTAGTAACAACAGATATATTATTAAAGTTATAAAACCTAAAGGGAAGAGTTCAGAGTGCAGATGTGTCACATGACAAAGACAAGTGAAGATTATGAATTTGTTTAAATATTTCCTTTTGGAAAGTACACAATCAAGCCCAGACTGAATTTATTTGGATAAGACAGAAAGAGGAGAGGATTCCTCACAATATGGCATTGCTCTCTAAAGGAAGTTAGCTTACCAAAAAAATGAGATATGAAATGGAATGAATATACAGCAAGGCCAATCTCACAAGTACATTAAGAAATCGAAACTTAAATAAGATAAAGATTTTAATTATGAACAATGTTTCGATGTCAAGTGTATTGACTTACATTGATGATAAAGTTACTTAATTAAATCTTAAATGTAACTATAAAAGGTCATGACACACATACTTTCATCATGTAGTACAGAAAGAGGTGACCATGGTGACATGCAAAAGAGATAATCCCTATTTCAGATACACTACATGCTGAAATAGAAGCCATGTTTAGCTTGGATGAAATATAATGATCCATAACCACACCTAAAGATGGAGCTTTAGGTCCAGATGGGATAAAAATATCCATATTTAAGAACCTTATAACTGTTATCTTTCTCAAATAATTATCCAAACCCATCAAATACAACTCTCATGAGGATGAGGCATGCTAGCTCTGTCCCTCAACTGAGAAACAAAATGTTCAGCATGTACTCTAATGTCAGGTGAAGGAGAGAAAACAAGGTACTCTAATAGTGTGTCATGTAATAAGAAAGGAACAGGTTCATAGGAAACTGGGGAAAGAGATAAAATGGCACACACCTGAAAAATCATATTCAAAAAAGGATGCCAGGCCTAGCAGATTCCACAGGGGGGGCTTGGGATAGCACAGCATAATGAATAGGAGGAAAAAGGATATTAACCCTTTTGAGACGGGTCACAGGTGAAAGGCCATGCCATCTCATTTGTCGACTTGCATTCAAAATTTTATTGAACTACTATTTCATGAATTTATGTAAATAAGTTTGATATCAAACTGTAGATTATAATTCAAATTTTAGAACTATACA
>NW_013668199.1:75824-98962 GCF_000517525.1 Limulus polyphemus | reverse complement strand
AATACTAGTCAACTAAAACGCAGCCAAGACAAGGTACTTTGTACAGACCAAAGGTCACCTTTATGTTATTTGATACGGTAACATGAGTGCACGTGATCTCCATCGTTGTAACTTCTATATTGTTAGCCATGCACAGGTGAAAGTTCAATATAATGAAAATAATAAATATATATAATTGTATAATGTTATGAGATTTAAGCTATTTTGTCTAAACATTTATGTTTTTATGTTATAATTTGTGTTCATTCTAGAATGAAAGAGGCATAATTTATGTTTATTTCCCAAATTTTTTATGGTGGTTGCATAATCAGTCAAATCTAACGAACTCATACTGAAATTAATTACTGAAAATAACAGATAAAATATAAAAGTTTTTTCTTAAGAAATGTTTGATAACTATCTGGATATTATAAAAATTTCACATATGAAATTTCAAAATTTTCTGATCCATAAAATTATTTTTAATCTTAAAATGAAAATTACTTTGCATGATAGATAGGCAAGATGTAAAAAAAAAAAGGCATGAAAGAAACACTGCTTTACAAACCATAAGATTTAAAAAATTAGATATTTTGCGTATGAAAGCATTGTAACGTTTACTGATAATCTTCCAAAATTCGTTAACATTCGCTTACTAATTTAAAAGTTATAGCATGAAAACTATAACAGGCACAAAATAGTTACAAGGTCGTTCCCATGGACCTAGCCCAGGCTGAAAGAGTTAAAACTCTCCTCGTCATGAACAGTTTGGGTGATACAGGAGAAACCCAAACATTGTTGGGAGAAAAAGGTCAACTCATATAAAGATCAATCTCCTGACGAATAATGGCCAAAAACTCCTCAGCCAAGACTGCCCAACCTCAAGCCTGTGTAATGACATTTAAAGTAGTGGGAGGAGGATCAGAAGTCGTAACATGAACTTTGGAATTCATAGTTGACAGTGAATAATTCTAAAAGATGAAAAAAAAAACAACTAACAAAGGTAAGTTATTTGGGGGGAAAAAACTACAGATAACCAACTGTAGCAAAATGATAATAATAATAAATGCAAAAAACAAGAAATCAATGCATGAAAAAAGGACAATTGAAAACATCTGCACTAAACAACTGCCTAATGAGAAATGATAGTTCAGTAAAATCGAACAGATGGAGTCACATGCATCATGAGGGTGCATCGCATGATGATTTACATGCAAAGACACTATGAACCATATTAATCGTGTAGTAAGTGGGAGTTGAAGGACTGTGGCATGCGGAAAAAATTTCGCATGTATAAATGGCAGCACTAAATGAGAATAGCTATGTGTGAGAAGAGGTAAGATAATGTATTGTAAATGGAGTCTAGCTACCCTTTCTTACTAACAAAATGCTCAGAATAGGGTTCAGTGCAACATGAGTACAATGGTCTACTTACTAGCAGAAGATACATCATGAAGCATGGAAGCTGGCAATCAGACTGGATCACCATCAACATTGGTCTCCTTCAAGGGTCACCACTCACACCAGTTTTCTTCAACATTTACACCATGGATCTAATACACCTTGACATTCTAACTTGATGTTATGTGCTAATCTTTACTAACACCATTATAGTGTACAGCAGAGGCTTTGGCAAAAAGTGAAGTCAAAAGTAAGATGTTGGCTCTACTTTAAACCCAAACCCAGCCACTGGGAACCATCATCTTTGTGGGGGTAGGATGAGGGATCCAAATCGAAGGGGTGAACGTCTCACTCCCATATATTTTTATGTTTCATATTGAAGGATATTACATCATCTACACCAGAAAAACACCACCATCCTACTCTCAACTGAATGGTTCTATAATAATTTCTATATTTTGTATTTCATTAACCCATTCAGGAGGATGCCTCCACGGTTTACCACCCCAGCAGCTTGGAACTGGAAAGTGGTAAGGACTCTCAAACTCCACTAAAAAAAAAAGGGGGGGACTGTGGTGGAGAGTCTGGAGGAAGACAACACCTGAGACATTGCAATGGGTGATCACAAAACCCTATTTTTAAAAGCAGACCATACCAATTTATTCAATACAAGGTATGGCAGGGATGGGCAGCTATCCCCTTCTGCTTTACCCATGTAGTCTGTGGGTGAGTACTGTCCAGAACAGGCAAATTTATGAAGCAATTCATACAAGTGATCTTGTGGAGCACGCCATCTCTGTAGTGTGCATTGCGTGGCCATGGAAATATAATATGCAAGTCGATATGGCCTTACAGTGTGGATTTGATTGGTTAAAGAATACCTGGTCAGGTACTACGTGCCACAGAGCAAGATCTAAACAATGAACATTAATAAAATGGAAAAGGGCCCCTAAAAAGGAAAAATAAGAATAAAACTTACCCATTCAAAGTTTCACTGAATTCTGATAGTCTAGAATGGTTGCAAGTGGAAGACGATAACTCGACAAGGAAGAAAACTGTGATCCGATGCAAATACTAAGAGACGAACGTATCATGCATGGTAACTCCAAAGGACAACGAAGATGAAACGGAAATGAAAAGGTAAAGTGACGAATTGGGTGAGAAGACACTCAGAACAAAGTACATGAGGAAGATGATAAATAGGAAGAAGCCAACTGAATGAAGAGCCGAACCCATTTGGTGAAGGAGGAAGGAGAAAGAACACAAACAGAGGATGGTTGCCAAGGAAGGAAAAAAAGTGGGAATGGACACCACAGAAGGAAGCTGTGCAGGCAATATAACAGAGAAGAGCATGTACAGGACATAGAAGTCTCTCCGGATCAGGGCAAGGATAAAGGTGTGAAACAGAAGAAAGGAAAAGCAGTTAAACAGAGGAATTATTTTCATAAACTGCCTAAGAAAGGAGAAGATAAGTAGAAGGATAAAGAGGACATGAAACACTGATTGCTAATAAACAGACCACCAGGCAAATAGGAGAAGGAAGAAAGACATAATTGAAGGTGAAAGAAAGAGCACTTGGATAGTGGTTTGAATGCAGGCAAAGTGAGGCAGTGCAGGACCACATTAATATCCCAATCCAAAAGGACAGCCCACCACAGCAGATGACAAAACACATCCACAGGTAAAGTGTAGAAGAGTGAAATACCTGAAGGATTGGGAAAAACGAAAGGTGTGGGACAGGACTGCCTGAAAATCCAAGACCAAGGAGACAGAAGACCCCCAATCCAAAAGTCAAGAGAGGAAATTTGCATGATTTAGAACAGTGGGTTGATCAGGGGAAAACTCTGGACCCAGAAACTAATGATGGAAAAATTCCATTTACACTGAGAAATTTCCATGTAGGAAGTGTGAATGAAACAAGCCAGAAAAGAGGCTAACCATTGGGAGAAGCTGGATCACCTCACCAATGACCAAAAGAAAAACAGGTGTGAAGACAGAGGACTGGAAGGTCTGGATGAAATATCAGTGATTGAGGGTGGGGAAGAAGGGATGGAGACAGAGGAAAAGGTAACAGAGGAGGAAGTTCGAGCTGGAGAAGCTGCAGAAACCACAGCTGAGAAGGCCAAGAAAGAGCTATCAGAAGGACTGAACAAAGAGTGTCAACGATGAACAAAATCACCCAGAGAAGGACGAGAACGGGAGGACAGACAAATGTGTAGGTCCAAATCCTGGCTGAAAACACAGATAGGCTGAAAAAAGATGAGGAACAGGAGACTAAATCCAAGGCAATATTTGGTTAAGGGATGTAGAAAAAACCTCAATGTGAGGAGTACTCACTGAAGTGAAAGCCACTGGAAAACAATAGGATTGAGAGATCACTTCGTCAAACATGAATCCAGTCTACAACAAAAGTCAAAGTACCTGGAACATGACAAACAATGATAGGATTATCAAACATGTGGGCCCAAAAAGAAGATCCCACTTGTGAATACAGAGGGATGCAGGGTATGTGTTGCCCTGGTGATTGAGATAAGCAACTATTGAAGAAAAGTAAAAATGGATCATTACCAGACGATTTCTGTCCAGATGGAGAAAATGAACCCAAACATAACCTAGAGCAAGAAGCTCAAGGATGTTGAAAGGATAAGACCTCTCTGTTGCAGAACAAAAACCCGATTCTTCCAGTTGATCAACCCATGCCCCACATCCCCGAAGAAATGCATCCATGAAATGTGGAAAACCAGATGAGGAAGAAGTGAGATACCTGCCAATGAGTGAGTTATATCTAACTACCAACACCGATCAATGACAAATGAGAAAGGGTAAGAAAAGCTGACAAAGGATCCCTGCAAAAATCCACTGGTCATGAAAAGCCTACAAAAGAGCCTGACCAAAGGGGATAAAAGCTACCATGGAAGATCACATCCCCAAAAGGGATAGAACTTCACAAGCTGTAATCAAACTGAAAACCAATTGAACAAATTTGAGGAGAAGCGCAGGCCCGACTGAGATGTGTGTAGAAAAAGAAAAACACCCAAGTGGACAAGATATTGGATAGGTCTCATTCAGGACTTCTTCAACTTGATTAACAGTTTATTATAGCTGCCTCCAGGAACAGTTGATAAGGGTACCAAGGCAGACTCCTGTTTGAAATGAGCTAACAGTAGCCAGTCAACCAAAGAAAGAGGAAAGCGCAACCTGAGAGAATATAAGGGTCGAATTAATGCTCTGAACAATCAACAAAAATATACAGGGCTGAAGCAAGTCCAAAGGCCAGTGCATGAAACGAAGAAACCACCCTGTGGAGAATAAACCAAAGAGAGGATCACGAGTGACAAAATAGTGGGATATGCAAATAAGCAGTCTCTGGTTTGGTGCGAGAACAACAAACAGCCTAGAATAAAAGCCTGGAGACAGATGATAAATAGATGCAATGGCCTGTAGAGACAGTAAATTTTGTAACACCTAGGACAGATGCAGTCTGGTGGTAGGATCCCAAGTCAAGGGGAAGGAAAAGGGTCAAGGGGAAGGAAAAGGGTACCAGGGACAAATGAAGTGGGGAAAGAAATAGGAAGATAAAACTACTTTTTATCAGCTGTTTTATTCATATTGCTTATTTGTAATGGAGAATAAATACCTTGGACATTCGTTATATTTTCTAAATGTTTCAACTCACTGTTTAAACTTTATTTTTAAAAACTCATGTTTAAGTATGTAATTTTGACAAAAAGTAATGAAAATGTTTTTCAGCTTCTTTGTGTTCTTACATTACTACTGATAATTTCACTGATCCAAACAAAATTTCAGGGTTTTACAGCTGAAACATTAAAGACATATGATTTTGTTTGTTTGTAGTTAAGCACAAAGCTGTACAATGGACTATCTGTGTTCTGCCCATCATAGGTATCGAAACACGCTTTCTAGCATTGCAAGTCCACAGACATACCATTGTGCCACCAAGGATCAAAGTCATATGACTGTTTTATATCAGTCCACATAACAAAAAAACATATTTCAAGCAACTATTAGACCAGATGCATGACATATTCTTAAGCTAAAACATTAACAAACGAACCCAAAGGTTGATTTCTGTGCCAAAAAAGGATTAACTTGTATCTCTAAATTTCATATCCTGAATAATATTGAAAAGATTTCATAATTATATAATGGAACAAATCTGAGGACATCTTGATGATTAAGCCAGTACACACAATTTTTACACTTAAAAAAAAACATGAAGAGGCTCATTGATACACATTTTAACAGTTCTCTACACACCTTTTGTGTATTACTTTTGCTAACACTATGGGTTGCTACAAGTATGGTTGAAGGATAAAATAATTAACAGATGAAACAAAACTATTGTTAAAAGATGAAAAACAGAAAAAAGTATGTTTCTTAATACATCAATGCATATTTGTCAAAACAGAAAGATACTATGTTGTTTTGACAAAAACAAAAAGATATTACATGCTTAATGTCAAATTTAATGTAGGATAAAAAGGTGAAGTAAAGAAAAAATAATACTTCTTTGTGTTTGTCCTTTATTTATTTTCAAAATTATATCACATTATTAAATAGCATAGCAGTATTCTATTTCCTCCAATTTAAGTAATAGTATTATGAATACTGAACAGCTTAGAAAAACTAATATGGATAGAAAAATACTTACGTTGCAAGTACAATAGCAACAGCATCATTTAAAATGGACTCCCCAAACACTAACATATTGAGAATAGGATCAATATCCAGGGCATGAAATATGGCCAAAGTAGCTACAGGGTCAACAGCTGAGATCAGAGAGCCAAATGCTAAACTTTCTGTAAAGTTAAGCCGATATGCCACATCTGCCTGAAATAAATCTCTATTTAACACACTAATTTAATAAATATTACACATATCTCTAAATGACATATGAAAACCTCACAAAACCAGTAATTATACTTTTTAGGCATATGTTTAAGTTTATACATTCAGTCTTGCTGCTTCTTTAAATCAAGTAACCTCCTTATGATATATAATAGGACTGGTCACTCCACTTTAAAAAAATAAATGACAAAGAATATGCTTTAGTAACCAGTAATTCCATATGTAATTCAATATAGGGCTATCAATATTTCATTATATGATGAGGATTTGATGTTAGAATTAATGTATTTAAAACAAATAGTGATTGATAGAGGGTATTAACCTCAAATCATAGATAGGATGTACAGTAAATATTATAACAAACTTCAAATTTCTAGCTATAAGAAATTGGAAAAAAAAAAAAGGAAAATAGAGAAAGAATATATAATTGCCTCATTTTTTTCCATGATCAATAAACATAGGTGATGTGTTTAAGCAAAACTTGAATTGCCAATTAACATTTACTCCTCACTTAAATTAAGTCATATCATTAATGGTTTGAAAGACAAAATTGAATTGAGGGATAAATGTGGTATATACAAAATTTCATGTACTTGTCATCTAAGTTATATTGGACAGACAAGTAGGAACCTAAAATATAGAGTAAAATAACATCAAAATTGTGGATAAATTAAAAATGGGTGAATCAAATTTGGCAGAACATGTGGCGGATTTTAAACATATTATTGATTGAGATAAGGTAAAAATTCTTAAACAGTAAACGGAAAAAGATGAAATTGTTAAAAACAAAATGAATTTAAATAGAGATTTAGGCCCAGGAGCCACAGAAATAAATTTTTGGAAATTATTGTTTTAAATAGTGTTATTGTACAAATATGCTAATTATACACAAACCTTAGGTTTATAAGCAATGTTATGTGTACTTCTTGATGGATTCTCCTGAAGATGATGGAATTATTTCCACCAAAACATGTAGAGATTTAAGTTTCTTTTAACTTATATATTTTTAATTTTTACAAATAAATGATTGTACAAGTAAAAAACGTTGATTTTTCGTTTTATTATTTTATTTAACCAGTAATTGGCCATAAAACCAATTATTTCAAAAAGGCCAATATTAGTTGAATAATTGCCAGATTATTACCAAAACTAAATAATTTCTGAGTCTTTCTATGATTGAAATGTGAAGAAAAGAAAAAAGTTATGCTTGGTTTTTTTACAATTAACCTATGCCAATTAAGAAACAATCACTCCACTTAAAGAAACTAATTCCTATGGCAGTGCTAAACAGACTGAACATTGAGTCTTGTCATTTCCTAATTACTACATCTGTACTTCATATCACCACCCTGTTAGGAACAGGGATAAGCAGAGCTTATGGAATAAAATAGACTTATAATGTTCATATTATTGTGCAAGCTGCCAAATAAATTTATGTCCAATGATTCATTCCTAAAAATCAAAAATTATTGTTGGACAATACAATTTTATGTGGAAGCTTACACAATAACTCAAGTGCAAAAATGTTTCATTTTCCATTTATAACATGTAAATTAGGTTAATAAGATTAAATTCTTTGCTGATAAATGAGATGAATTTAGCACACTGAAATTCAAAAATAGAAAAAGCAATAAGCAGCATTTATAAGATAGAACTAAAAGTTGTTTGAAATATTAGAAATGATATCAATGAAAAAATAGCTTTTACAAAGCAAACTAATAAGAAAACCTGGAAAACACTGCTGAATAAAAAAAAAAAGAGTTTATAAAATAAAACAATTACTACAGAAGAAAAATAGACAACTAGTAATAAAATAAGTCTTTCTTCTGAAGAACAAATAAATTATTGGATTTTAAAGGCCAACTTAAAAACTATAGTGTTTTCAGCATCACTGTCCCCTTCTGGAAACTCTTCAGGTACCTCTTTGTAAGAAAGAAATGCTAAAGTGGTATTATTAGATAAAACACTAAAGCCAAGAGGCAGGTATTAAGTCAACAAATGAGAAATTAAAGAGGAAATGTATTGCAGAGAATAAATAAAAAATGAACAGTAAAAGTATAGCTCAAACACCTGTGTAATAATAAAAAAATATTTTTTGTTATACACATACTTGAAAACATAGAAGCACTGACTTCTCTGGCTTTTGAAAAGAAGAGAAAAACCTCTTCAACCATGAAGATAGAAAAGATTATGTATATTCACTTAGTTTTAGTGCAGTACCTCACAATCCTACATTAGGGGTCATTCTGTTTTATATATATATTCAAGATGAGATAAACTTCTAACTTACAAATAAAATGTAAAAGCCTCCACACTGCTCTTTCATTTGAAAATGACCTACACACTACAAAAGAGACAGATTAGAAATCAGGCCAAACAAATATAGGCTCTATGGAATGGTTGCTGTGGCATGTAACCTTAGCCTGAGGCGATGGTAATATCAAGTTTACAACTATTTACATTCTGTCTACAAGAACACTATGTAAATGCAAAATAACTGGATGAAAACTTTAAAAACTATTACTGAATACATCTGAATATAGAGAGTCTCATTCGCCGAGTAAAAGACCCCTTTTGAGAAAGGTAACAATCTGATTCAGTTACTTGTTCTCTACCACCAGTTGATGGTCTCCATCACTGCTCCTCCTTCTTAGGCAGTCCAAAGTTCTCTGATATAGAGCCAAGGTCTCTGTCCATTTGTTGGCCTGATTGTGGTGCCATTACTCAACAACAGTTTATGCTATCAGGTGCTTAGAGGTCACACAATTTGTGGTCCAGCTTTTAGTGTGGCCACTTAAACTCAAGTTAGATGACTTTGACAAATGTGCTCTTGGCATCATAAAAAATGATGATATTTTGTTTTTTATTACTGTGCTTCCTCAACTTTCAAGAAATACAACATCCTTCTATCAGACATTGCTTATCTTAGCTAAAAGACCTATTGCTGGTTCTACTGAGGTAAAGGATCTGCAGAATGGTACAGAAAAATAGGTCATGGCTAGGGTTATGGTCTTTATGTTGCAATTACCAGCACTCTATACAGCTGGAACTGATGCAGGGTCAGGGACAAGGAGTAATATCTCCACCAGCAATGCCTCTACCTTTAGAGGTCAAGGAGACCAGGATGGCTGGAGATTCAATTATATTGTCCAACTCTATGACAAAAAATTAAATCTTCCTCAATGTCACAATGGTCTTTTTTTATCGTAATTTTACTGGTTAGTTTCTGATCAAACAATAAGATAGCCAATGGTCAAGAATCATGATTTTTTTAATAGAAAAAGTCAGGAATGAAACTATGCCAAACTCAGGTAGATAGATTAGAAGATTAGATTTGATAGATTAGAAGTACAGCTAGCAATGTAGGATTTTAGCCACACCTAATCATGTCAGGCACAACCCAATCTAAAAACAAAGTCACTATTTCGGGTGCAGTGTATGTGTAACTCCTCTCAGTAGGAAAGGTGAATGCACTCACACTTCTACTGCAAGAATGCACTGCCCAAATTACCTGTGAATAAACAATCCATCAAGTTTCTATGGGAGATGCCACTCAAAGCTAACATAACTAAAACTCCTTACCATGCATTATGTTTGAGGGGTTTACTGGTGATTAAAAGGATTAAGTTTAACCCAAGGTGAAAACATTACTCGACAGTTAATATATTTCTTAAACAGATTACCAATGTATGGGGAAATTGTTTGAGCATATGGTAGATAAACATTTTTAATATAAACCTTAGTAACCATATACTAGGAGGAACAGTGTGTTGAGTAGGGGAAACACCTTTGACCCAGAGACCAATGGCAGAAAAGGTTCCATTTACGTTGATGAATTTCCATGGAGGAAGGGTGAATGGAATGAGCCAGAAAATAAGCTACCTGTATTTTTGAATAAAGGACAGCACTGAACGAGAATAGCTATTTGTGTGAGAAGAGGTAATGTACTATATCGGGAATTACCAGATAGGGAAATATTCTTATAATTCTCAAGTATCTTTTGCTTACTTGAATTTATTGTGTAATGAAGACTTAAATGAACTTCAGACTAACACAGACACCACTAAGAGATATTTCTTAGACATGAATTGAAAACTAAAAGTCACTTAGATGACAAGAAATAATACCACTTTCTGCACAGTTCAACAGTTTTTTTGTTTGTTTTTGATGTATACATAAGCAGTAGCTAAACAAATACAGTAATAAAATAAATCATCCTGTTTAATATTTTTCTTTAAAATACTATTTGCATATAATGTAACTGATAAATGAAAGTGTTAGACAAATTCTTTTATCCTGTTAACCATTTCATTAACAACTTACTGTATCAATTTTTCTTTACAAAAGAAATAGCAATGCATGTTTGAAATCTTTCTTCAGGTATTACATATCAGTGTTGAGATGGATAATATCTCTGCATTTTATGTGTAATTTACTGGCTCTTAGAATCAATTCTCATTAGGCATGAATTGTTTATGAAAAACATATGGTAAGTTAAAGTGATGTTAGTTTATCAGGTCAAGAGCTACTCTCATATCTATACAATAAAAAATAACATAACATCACAAACTCATGAAACACATGTGTATGGTAACTGTAATACCATGTAAAATTACACAGGTTTTGATGTTATTGCTACAACACTTTCTGATGCACTTTGTGGAAAATGCAATTTCTTATTACATTATGAATTATGCTGGACTTGATTAACAACCATGGTAATAGCACTTAGAAGCAAAATACAAATTATAAACTTCTGATGTAAGATATGTTAACAGTTAAGTAACATGCTAACTTATCTTAATGAAAGCTCTGTTTTTACATTCTACTGACACCTACTAAATCCAGGAATTTTGAAAGAAAATATCTATACTTACCAATCCAAGCAGATACACTCCACCTCCAACTATTAAGGCAGATACTGTTGTTCCAATAATAGCAAAAATCAAAATTGATCCTATGTTTTGAAAAAAGTTTCCCTGAAGAAAGATAATAACAAAATAATTAAAAAATTGTATTGTGGAAAATGGTGTAATAATCTACCAATTGTATCTGAATATCAACTGAATAAAAAAAATTTATGACAAGAAATAATAGACAGCTAGCATGTGTAGCAAAGCATTTATTTAACAAATTTAATACTTGTGTAAATTCATTTCTATCTATAATAATCAGCAATTGTATTGAACTTTAAGAACTTGTACTGATTACCTTGCATTGTATAATCAAAAATTAATTTGTTGCAAAACACATCTCTTATATTGTTCACACTTTAATGCACATGCATATAAAAACAGTAATAGACACAGCCTTATTTTTTACTGTGGTGAAATCAAGAGTAGCAAACGTGTGAATATTAAACTAGAAAATCATAAGCAGTTCTCTGCTCCACCAATGTAAATTTGTTTCCAGTACCTCTATCATGTAACACAACTTGTATATTACTTCCTTATATTGCACACTTTTTAGTACAACCAATCAGTGTGGGAAGGAGTGTAGAATTAAATATCTCTTTGATATATATTCTAGTTATAAAATGTTAACTTCAACTATGATACCACCTCTATTTTTATACTATTCTAGAGTATTCACATTGTGCTGAAGATAAAATCAGTAATGTTCTGGAGAATGAAAGAAACATTTAAAATTAATCTTCTGAATACTGACAAGGAATTCAGTGAATCCTATGGCCAGAAATATTTTTGTCTTCCAACTAGTTTATCAGATCATTGTGATCTACTACAGTTGCTCAAACACAAAAAACAATTCACCCAAGGACAAAACAATGAGCACTCTATATTTGTAATATGAAGGAGCATATTTGATACTTACCCATACATTGTTGCCACAGAGAAATGAAGGACAAATGCTAAATAACACATAGGCTCTATACTAAAAAAATGCCTGAGATATTGTAAACTAGAATTATGAAAAAGTCACATGCATTAGAAAACTTCAAAGATTAGAGTGAAGTCTACATGCTTCAAAGAATAAACAGCCTTTCAACGAAGCTAGCATATATTAAGGTTGTTACTCAGTTCTACTGAATAACTGAAATGCTTGTTACACATATTAAGTTTGTTACTCAGTTCTACAAAATGACTGAAATGGTTATTAGGCACATGCCTTACTCTGGTCAATACTGCCACAAATTCAGAAAAAGAACATCAATGTTAGCCAAATGAAAAAAAAACAGCATAGAAAAACTGAGTAAGACACCGAGAAATCACTAGATGAGGAAGACAAAAATGTTACAAAAATTTAGAAGTACCTGTTGTTGTTAAAAGATAAGGGCAATAAAACAATAAAATTTAATTATAAATAGATGTATACTGTTACAAACTTAGAGCTACTTAGGATAAATTAATGTAGTTTCATGTTACAATTTGAAGTCATTCTAGAAAGAAAAAAGGTAAATTTTATTAGATTTATTTTGATTTTTTTGGGTGATTATGAGGTTGGTCTAATTGACAAATTCCATTTTGAGAAAGGGTAGAGAAAATAACAGATAAACTATAAAGTTTTACTGAAAAAAAACGTTGGAAATGCATTTAGGAGGTTTTAGGGATTACACAAAGTATTTTTAATTTTAACAATTACTTTGCACACGGACTATTCATAACAAATACTCAATATATTTCTGGACAAATCTTTATTTTAGTTTATTAAAAATACTTCACTAAAAAATATGATTTTTTTATGTGAAAGACTTATAATGTTAACTGAAAAACTGCCAAATTTTGTGAAGATATACACACTATACTGAAAGTTAGAAGTATTAAATCTATAAAGACTATACGAGTACAAAGAGGTCACATGGTCTGTCAAATCGACGGACCCCGTGTTGAGAGAGATAATAGGTCAACAAGCTACTATTATGAATTCCCTAAATCAAACAATTGAATTCCATGACCAGGAAATACAAAAAGTATCCATTAGTAAATATCACCAACCTATTAATATATGCTATGGGAAAAAAACTGAGTTACATGAAGTAGAAGCTGAAATCTTAGTTTTTAACACCTGAATTCAGAATCATTTGTAACAATTAGCCTTTACAGTAGGAAATGGCACAAGTGCTGTATGTTTCAACAGATAGCAAGTTGAGTCCTTACTTTTTTACCCACGAGTAAACTGGAAAAAATATTAGATGAAATTGAAAGGAGACTACCCCTGCACTTATCTCCAAACACAGCAATAAGATCTACATGTACTATACATGAGCTGATGTGAAAACAGCTACAGTAAAAGACACCACACATGTTTATAGATACCCTTAAAAGCAATTGATCAAATATATGAACTATATCGAGCAATATCCTTACCCTTAGCATTAAATAACCACAGAAAGCAAAAAAACCTACATAGCTGTTTCTGATGATCAACACACTTACCTAGAACTAAGAAAAGAGGATATGTTAATATGTATAGAAGGACCTATAAGATCACGTGACTCTGTTTTTGGAATTTATTCAGTGGCCGTATTAAATTGTAACTATGTGATTTTTACAGGTACAAGAAGTAAAATAACAGAATTGTGTGACAAAAGAGTGAATATCCATAAACCACTTTACTTCTTTAACACAAGAACTCCAGGGACATGGTTGTTTAATGTATGAAATGAACTGACTTTATCAGTAGTTTTCTCAAAATTAAATGTACACCATTTTGATTATCAGACTAAAATGATCAGGTTAAGAGTGAGTGGATATTTGAAATTAGCTAGAAATTGTTCTGCACATGCAAAAGGGATAACATTACCCTCCTGTTTCAAAAGTAAAACTAAATACAAAATGGCACAATTAAACATAAAGATACCTGGCTGGCTAGAGGAAAAATCCCAGTTAATCAGAGGCATAGAAACAGATTCAGAAAATAAAGTGCTGAGAATTATTTCAGAGCAAACTCCAAAATCACTCCCTAAGCATTCTGGACTAACCATTAAAGAATTCCAGCAGCATATAAAGCACTTAAGGGCTACCACAGAGAAACACAAAATAGATAAATAGAAACTGTCAAACACTGTATTAATAACACACTGCTTAGTAATAACCTTAGTAAGCATAATGTTACATAGAGCACAAGATAAACTAGCATTTATCAAGATGCTAAAGTTAGATGGAATCTTAAAGTTCAGAAAGAAAGAATGAAAACAGAGAAAGACAGCAGAAAAGTGTCATAATCTGAGGCTACAGAAGTAATTGAGCTGAATGACTGAGAATCATCACCTTTATATTAGGAGATAGGACAGATTAAGCAACTTGATGTGAAAATTGTATAGACTAATAGGAATCAATGATGTTAGTAACTTTTAAATGAGTAACTAGAGAATTAAAAATTAATAGGATTAGCTTAAGTGTTGGTGAGAACGAGTGATGGATGAGAACCGATATACAAGAATTGATTAAAAATGAATAATTAATCATTAAATAGTAGTGATAATGAATTGGCAACATGAACAACGAGAATTGATAGAAAGGCGGAAACAACTCGGAATCAAACATGAACATGTCAAAACAATGGCAAAGAAAATGCAAACTGAGAGTGCTTTACAGACTACTGTTGATATTTACAATCTAGTCAAAATAACTGTGTGTTAAAAATGTAAGACTTCCAAGGGTAAATTCGGCAATTGTGGAGGTGGCTGATGCCTATGTCATAAAAGAATAGGCTGTAAAAGCCTGTTTTACAGGGTGGCATGAGACTTAAAGTTTTAGAATGCTCTTTCTGAGGAGTTTACTAGGGTAGGAAGATAATATACTCATCAACTGGTGCACAGCCCATCTACTTGAATGGTAGAAATGGAAGTTGGACTTCACAGGGTTAATTGATACATGTTGTGATATTAAACAAGAATATACGAAGCTGTACACTAAAGAAGAGAAAAAAGTCAGACTACTTGCTTGATTCACAGCATTGCCATGTGTGAACATTCAAGTGTTCGGATGCCCTGCATATAGTTGACTCATCGTCCCCACTAATGATAGAGTGCTATGAGATTACCATGTAAACCAAGACGAACATTGCAGCATGTGGAAGGTGTGCACACTTTATTACCAGAGGATGAACTGCCCAGCATTCTACAACTTCAGAAGCAAATCTTGAAGAAGACAACAAACATGAAGAGTTGGAGGATGGAAGACATTGGTATTATTCAATTGAGGTATTTGCAATATGGGAGTCCTTTGATTTTTCTTTTCCAGGTTTTTATAATATATAAATCTCAGCCTATTAATATATGTTTGAATAATGGTCTTACTTTTATTTACTGAATTTAATTTTTGTTTTGTTCTATGTCATTTTAACTTCTCAATACATAAGTGTGGAAGTAAATATAAAAAAACACATATGAACTAGTATGTATCACTGTTGATTTTCATAATAGAGTAGGTAAAATAATTAGAGTATTGATAAGAAGAGTATTGATAACATGAAATATGATTCTTATGGATGTTGATTTTATGTATTAATTTTATCGTTTTGCCTTGGTGTTATCAACATAATGTTTATGAAGGTACAAAGTACTTAAAAATTGATGATGTTGAGATTCCTTTATTGTACTACAGGTTTGATTATTGCATAACTGGAGAATTGTTACTTGATTATGTTATTTGTTATATGGCTATGAAGTTTTTGAATTTTATGGACCTTCAATTGAGTTGCCATTGTATAAGTAACACCCAAAAAATGTTTTTTTGTTTGTTGATCAGTATCGTACTTACAAAAAACTTAAGAAATACATAAACAGTGAATATAATCTGGACTATAAAGTGTAAATTATAATGTATAATGAGGTATATAACAAGTAAAAATTTATTATTAACTGTGTAAGCGATGTTAGACATGATGAATGAGGTGGCACAGAGAGATTGTATAATGACTTTTTTTTTAGAAAAAAAAATTTAAGAGGGGAGGAATGGTATTTGAGGCATTACAGACGATTCTAGGAGAGAAAATTTAATATACCACATATGTTATACATCCAAGTAAGTTGCAGCAAGGATATGTACATTAACGAGCATATAACAGAATCCTCCTAAAGACAGTTGTCCAAAATAAGTTGTTTGCTGTTATGTGACAAGTTGAATGAGATACATTGACAAATTGTGACATCATTTGTTTGTATAAATAACCACTATCGTAGCAGAGAGAAAAGCTACAGAAAGTTTATGTTAACTTCACTAACTATGAAAATTAATTGGTCAGCAAAAAGGAGAAATACATGCAAATAGGCAGCCAATTAACAGCTTCTGACCATATGCAATTAGTGTCTAGTTTTGGTTCAAGTAGTCAGCAGTGACTCAGAATAATTAAGCCAATTAGATGAAAGACCTACTCATAGACTAGACAGAGAAAGCTACTTGAGGTGTTGTAAGAATACCAAGAAAACATAAAAAAGAACATGTTTTTGGGTTGAAAATCAGTTGTCTCTGGTATTTCTTGAGGCTAGACAAATCTGAACCAGTTCTCTCTAGCATTTCCTGAGGCCACACAAAGCTGTATCTGTTCTCCCCAGCATTCCTGTGGTCAGACCACTCTACACTAGTTATTTCAGAAGAAGCCAAATGCTGATTGAATAAGATGGCTGTTGTGCAGCCACTTTACCAGTTTCAACTGACATCTTCTCTAATCTAGCAACGTATAGTTTCTGATGTTTAAATAATAATTCTAATTCAAACTGGATTATGTCGATATATATTTCACGTAATAACTAAGTTGATAATTTGTTCAACACAGTGTCAGAATTAATGAATCTGAGAGGAGGTTTACTTAATGAACAATTACTGAGCAAAATGAAGACTTTGATATGTTTGATGCAGAACTGTTTCAAGACAATTTTGGGATTTTCAATGTCTTGTATGTTATTGTTATCATCAGTCTCTGAGTCAATTCTTTATTTCACATGTAAGTTCCTCAACTTGGTGGCCTGTGTACTCACTCAGCTACACACATGACTGTCTTCCTGGAATTTAAATAAATTAATTTGTCACTCATGAAAATATTAACCCAAATAACTGGCTTTCACTGTTACATTACTTATACAGTGATACTACTTGCATTTTCACTTATTTTAGACACCAAAAATATGAAAAACACCTTTCTCACAAAAGTTCCAACTTCTAAAAATGAAAAATCGATTTTATAACAATACTAACTTTCATAAAAACAAATCTCTAGAGCCTAGACACATTCTTAGTGTCTGGAAAAAGCAAAGGCATGAAAATTTACCATAATAATGTTTAATTGATGTTCATATTGTAGTAGTGGATCAGTAATAATTAGATATTGACTGAGGTATTGGCTGGATTGCTGTAGGCTCCAGCTGTGTTGATTTGGAGAACTTCAAAAAAGCTTTTATGGTAATTAACATTCCAAGCAAATGAAAACACTGACATCTAGTTTTCTTTTAGATACTTATATGGTAGTGTAAGAATATCTGGTTGTTTTTTTTATTAATTTCTGGAAAAAATGGAGGGGGAAGGGGTCCAGACCACATAGATCTGTACCTAACTACACAATATTAAATAATACAGTTATTAATTTCTGAAAAAAATAGGAGAAGATATGCCCCCTTGACTCCTTTCCATAAATTTATGCCTACTTATACAACATGAAAGAATATAATTAATTTCTAAAAAAAATGGATGTGGTCCAGATCCTCTGGACCCATTCCTACATCTGTGCCTACTTATACAACATTAAGGAATACAGGTACAGTGATAAATTAGAAATGTAATATAGTGTAAAAATTAGTACAATTACACTTTACATTAACACAAGTAGCCAGAGAGTTGTCAGTAGATGCTGCCAGCCGGTTGTCTTGCCACTAGTCAACAGTTGAAAATTAGTGACATTAGCAGATAAGCTAAATAGTTTTGAAATATCAATGATAGGGGCAAGCAAGTTTAGTGACAATGGGAATCAAACTCAAGACACCAAATCATGATGACATCCCCCCATTGTACAGCTTTCTGCTTCACAACAGACAAATATAAACCCCAAATTCAATTAGATGATTACTTTTGTTACAACTGCTTTAATTGTAATTTTGGTTAATCAACTGTTGGAACAATCAAAATGAGCAATAATCAGAAACATTAATTAATCAGTTTACATAACTTTAATCATTGTTTATATGTAGTTGATTATATCAATTAAATCACCTAACTCTTTTGGAGGTTAGCAGTGTTAAGTTAAAACATTATTTCCTTCCAAAGAATCTCTCTCTTTTTTTTTTCGTTATGGGATTAATTAATACTAGAATTTTGAAGTGTCTCAATGTATCATCATGTGAATGGAAATATCAAGATATGGAATTGTCTGAACTATCATTAATTTCATTCCTAATATCTTGATGAACACATTTTACTAATAATCTCTTAGTTCTTCCCTACATACAGTTGTCTGCAGACGACAGAATAAACCATGTATTTGGATAAAACACATTGCCCAGAAATACCCTAAGACATGGAAAAGTATTGAAACAAATACTGGAAAGTTACAACAGTTGTTTTATTTCAAATTTGATGAGGGTACCTGATGATGACAAAACCTTGTCAAAACGTTGTACATTTGCTATTATGTTAAACTTATATTAAAGTTTTCTTCATTATCCATTCAAGCCATCTCCAACCATTATTAGTTGTTCTATTTGCTACATTTCAGGTGTATAGCCTCTGTCAGGCTTAGCTATTAAAAACACAAATATAAAGAATATTTAGAATTTATATATAAATACAAACAATTAGAAACTGAGCTCATGAGAAGAACAGAGCTCAAACCACATATACAGAGTAAAATGTGTGAAATGAAACATTATGTTTTCTGGCTTTGTCATACAACAATTAAATATAAAGGATATTGAAAAGGACTTAGCAGAGCTGAGGATCTTATGAAAATAATTTGTATAACAGTGTGTTACCAAGATGTTTCTTTAAAAACCTTTGTACTACAAGATTAGAGTTACCTTTATTCTGATGGAGTAATGATATCTTTATATAAGTGTAGTTTAGAGAATGCATTCCACTCATCACGAGGTTGCTTCAAGGGTTCTGTGTTTTGAAATTTACTTTGTTAATTATTAATTAATCATTTTTTATGAAACAATGAAGAAATCAAAAGGATTCACTGGGTGGGATCTAATTGTTAGGTTGATGCTACAGTTGGAAAAATAGGTCTACTTATGTACTTCATTATTATTTTGTACTGTATAGTATCTGTTGTTATGGGTAGAAGTTTTTTCTTGTGCCATACTAATGAGTAATGATTACAGAAATATGCATGGATACTTAAATGGAAAAAAACTTGTAGTCTCATTTTGAATGAAATTTACTCATATTTGAAAAAGTGGGTTCAAACTTAAGTACTCTTCTATTTAGTCCTAGCTGTATAGTTGTACTAGTGAAAAATATACATAAATAGTTTTTTTACAATTTTCTTCTTTTAGTGATATTTTAACAACTACACCTAGTTTTTACTTTTGTCAATTCACCATTTTATCCCTCTATTCAAAATCTTCTGTAAAGGAGATAATGGAAATGTTAAAAAAAAAATTAAACATGAAGGTATGTGTGTTTATGTAATAGTCACAGATAAAACTGGAACCACAAGGTAAACACTAAGTACTACAATAAATGGAAACTCTGTTTGCAGAAAAATAAAAAGAACATTTGCACAAGGCAATAAACAAATTTTTTCTTTACAATAAGGATGCAGCAAATTGCAGTTCTTGTCAGGTATCCAGCTCCTGATATCTGATCAAATAATAGATGTCACCACACATACTAAAAATGCACTGCTGGCATAAGCTACCACTTCATTATTGTACAGAATTGAACTAGTTATTTTGCCATTGTTTTTCAAAAATTTAATAAAGTGTACAGATTCACAAGATTGAAGAGCCATTGCATGCACTTGAAGTGAATGCAGCATGTGGCAGTGTAAATTAGTAGTTCACACCCACAATCCCCCACTTGAGACTATTCTTGCCATTGCCAATGATCAGACTTGGTAAATCCTCATCTCACTAAGCAAATTAGACAAGTCAGGTAAAAAAAAAGCCTTGTTTCATGCCACTCTTTATTTGGATGAAATCACTTAATTTATTTCTATCTTTTCAAATCTTTACCATCAATGTCCAATTCTTCCAGCATTTTCATTAATTCCATATGCTTAACTCTATCAAAAGCTTTGGTATAATCAATAAAACACAAGAAAATATCCTTTATTTCTATTGCCCTCTCCAAAAACATTTATACCATAAACATAGTATTTCTTGTACCATGATCTTCAATTAAACCACATTGAATTTTTGCAACCTCCAGTCTAATTCTACTACTACTACATCTCATCATCAACACCTTTAATAGGATCTTTGTCACACAGCTCATTAAACTGAGGGTGTTCACATTCAACAGCTCTAGGTCTTTTGGGGAATAAAATAAAGATTGATTTACTGAGATCTCATTTTCTGTACCAAATTCTTCCAAATATTTTACTTTGTTCTACTCCAATTTCATCTGGTTCTGTACCTTATTGGTTTTCCTTCTGTTGATAACTGACTATACTTCTGGCTTAAGAATTTTCAATCTGTCCATGTTCTTCTTAAAAGAGGGCTTTTCTTCATGACTTTCATGGAATAAATCTTCAACATACTCTGTCCATCTTTTCAATACTTGTTCACGTTCAATAATTACATCACCATTCTTAGTTTTTATACATTCCCAAGCAGTACATCCTCCTTTACCTATGATGTCTTTGATATTCCTATACATTGATATAACATCTTTATCCTTTTGTTTTTCCATTTCTCCACACTTTACATTAAGCCATTTTTCCTATTTTTCATTCCACATTAATCAAATTCTTTACTCAAGTTTCTTAAACTCTTCCATACTACAGATTTTCATCTTCCTCCATCATTCATTTCTATTTCTTCTGCCTTAATTTTAATGGAATAACCTCAATTGCTGTTTTAATTAGTGCTTCTTTAAACATTTCCCATTTTCATATATTTCCTTCATCTTCAAGTTCTTGAAAACGGTTTTTAACTGCAACTGTCTACCTTTCTTTAATCAGATCTTTTTCCATTAGAATTTTATAATCAAACTTCTTTGTCACTTTTGGCTTCTTCAGTTTCCTCAACCTTATCTTCACGGTGTATACTACAGGGAAATGGTCACTCCTGCAATCAGCCTCTGGGTAAGTTTTCAATTGTTGTGCCGTATTCCCGAATCTTATACTGATGGTGATGTAATCAATTTGGTATCTAACATTATTTCCAGGACTTTTCCCTGTATACCTTCTCTCATATGGTGCTCAAACCATGTGTTTGTAATAACTTTATCATTTACAACACACCTATCAATCCATTTCTCTCATCTTTTATTTTTCTCTCCAAGTCTATTCAGTCCAACTATATTATCCACTCACTCATAAACAGCTTTTACATTTAGATCTCCCATAACTATGAACACTTCTGGTTTGCATTGTTTTTTCACTTTATCAAGGTCTTCATAGAAATGATCAATTTCTTCTTAGTCATTTTCAACTGTCAGTGCACAGACTGATATTATTACAATGTTGAAAGGCTTAGCCTTTATTTTCACAAGTGTCACTCTATCTGTTTTTGTTTTTTTTTCCCCCATAGTCCTTGCGGACCGTCAAGCCGATGGTAGATCTTGCTCTGCCAACGTTTCTAAAGCTGTTTCTTACATCAAGGATGCAATCCACTTGACAGCCTTCCCTCTTTGAAAGGACGAGCATGTTTGGTGGGACTGGGATTCGAACCCGCGACCCTCAGATTGCGAGTCGAGCACCTTATCCACCAGGCCATGCCAGTATCACTCTATCTGGTATCACCCAAAATTCATGCAAACACTTTGAGGTTTCTTCATCGAAAATCAGTTCAACTCTTTTTTTTTTTGCATCCGACCTCCTGAATAAATTATTTTCATGTCTTCTGAAACAATAGTTCCAGCATCTTTCCAACATATTTCACACAGACCTGGAATATTGATCTTAAATCTCTTCATCTCATGCTTGACATTAAACAGTTTTCCAAGTTGGTGTAGAGTCCTCACATTCCATTGCCATTTTGACATCTCTCTTCTGGATGTCAGGAGTCACCTGCCATACATGACTGTGGTTTTTCCTTGATTTGTGAAATACCATAGATTATGCTTGGCAAAATACTGCAGTAGATTGCCATTTTTTGCTGCAGGTTGCAGTGCTAAACTAACTTGAGCATCTCCTCTATCATTATTCCATTTGCACCAGGCATCTGCCAGACAAGATGATCCACTGTCCTTCATCCCCAATGGTTTCAATTGTAACCTTGGTAAGGGAGGATAATGGGCACTATGCCTTGCCTAAGGATGACTTGGAGATTACAGCAGTTAGAGAGTACTTGTCCCACTGTTACCCTGAGAGTTGACTGCCCTACTGCTGAATGCAGTTTAATGTCATACCCAAGACAACTGATCTCCATGTGTCCCATAATGGCTCTTTGACAAATGTATAGTACAAGGATGCGATCCCAAACATTTACATGAAACTGTACACCAGCAATATTTGTAACAACTCCATCCTTAGGGTGACAATGTGGGCCACACTGTATTTGGGTAACAGAAGAGTTCCTTCAGATGGAAACTACTGCCTGACTGAGTAGCCTGCTCCAAACATGACCTCAATCTAAAATACTTGCAACTCGCCTCTATATACTATTTTGTCTCATCATGCTTAGCACACGACACTCTACAAATTGGTAGATATTCTTGTAGAAGAATAAGACCACCTGCTAGAGGTCAACATCCAGGATTTCACCAGGAAGGTTCACGAACGATGCCAGGCAGTATTTTATACTTTTGAAGGAAACATAAGACTTTTTA
>NW_013668199.1:67729-75475 GCF_000517525.1 Limulus polyphemus | reverse complement strand
CTCTTCAATGTTGATTTGTGTAAAGAAGGAAAAGTAAGTACATTTTGTGTTTGTTAAGATGTTAAAGAAATAAAACACCCATCTTTTAGCTGATTATTAGTCATGTATCTACTATATTCATTATGAGAAGCAATCTCTTGCACAGTTTTAATAGTATATATTCTAGAGGTATACAAAAGTCCAAAATTATCATGAAATGATGTCAAATGGAGAGACCTATTATTTTTTCATTATGTCTCAAAACCTAAGTTTATCAGCTATACAATAAGATAATAATTGAAAATGAAATGGTACATTCACATTCACTGAGAAAAAGTCTTATGAGATTAACCCTTTTCAGACAAGAGGAGTGTCACTGATATTTCTTGATTTCTCATAGTGGAAATACTTCATGAAATTGCATGAAACTTACAACAAAATTTACTCAATAGTATCTAGTTTCACCTTAAGAATGATATTATTTGACTTAGTTTTTGTAGCTTTTTTTTTTTTTGAAATTTCCAAAATTTTGTTGAGAGCTCCTATTTAAAAACCCATTAAAAATCCTTCCTTTTATTTTATAATTTAAATTTTTTATGTTGAACAGAAAGTTATATTTTATACACAAAATTAATTTCATTTTGATTGATATTCCTTCACATATTTATTTTGATACTTTATTTTGCCAAATGCAGTAGTCACCACTTATGGCTACAAACCATAAAAAAACATGGCATAAACTATCAAATAAGATACTTATCTATACTGTTTGAAAAAGATAAACTTAGCAATAATGTTCAATAAATAAGGAAATAAGTCACTTTAATATTTGCCATTGCCTATCGTGCTAATTAGATTTAAAGTTTTAATTCAGTGTAAAATTCTATACAGTGAAAGCACCAATAACCAAAGCAGGTCTCACCATCCAAGAAAAATTGCATTTCTCAGGAATGAAGAGACACATGAAACAGACAAAAAAAATCTGTGTTCGTAACACCAGCAGCAAAGACAGTTATCACAAAACTTGGCAGAATATAATTAAAACTTTAGCTTTGAACATGTTAACAACCCTAAAGTAAAACAGCCTAAGTTTATTTTTGTAGAGTTTTTTTGTTCTACAACTAAACTTTTCAAATAAAAAATAAATAACAGTAAACCTCTAAGAACTCTAAAACCAGTAAACATTTTATAAAAATAATACCCAACATGATTTTTCAACCTCTCACTAGAACATAACTCATTGTGAAGCACTGGGAGACACCTGTGAGGAAATGATGCAGGGATTTATTTGAATAAGTCATTTAAACCAAAAAGGCAAAAAATACAACAACATGTAAGGTTAAAAAGAGGTATAAACAGCTAAGAAAATTCTGTTTTTAGCTGTGTATACTTTTTTGATTTTTAAGTGTATGGGATACCTTTTTTACATACAAGCATGTAAGGTTAAAGAAAATAAACTTTACGGTCTGATTTCCAGTGAAGACTAAAAACATTGTCACAACATCCAGTATACACAAAGAAAAAAAAGCATATGTGACTGAATGTACGTATGCATGTATAGAGGGAACAAGACATGAGGAGTAGAAAAACTTCTCGTGAGATTGATGTACATATAAAAATGACATATGGTGGAGACTTAAGACAGGAAGAAAGAGCTCGACAGAAAAACAAAAAAGTTAACAAACTGGCACAACAAAGAGTAGTGGAAGATGTACAATATTTCATTTCACAGACATACGAATGTACTAAAACCAGTATTAAGTGAGAAGAATATATCCTTCTGTTCACACTTACTGAAAAACTATTACGTTTTTATACTTAAAAATATAGCCCTACAAAGCTTTCCATTATAAGTTCTAGACTTGTTGGATACTAAGTATAATTAAACATATTTGCAATACTTTCATTATTCAGAATTTATTTTTCCTAGTATGATATGTTTTATTTATATATAGAAAACAAACATAAAAAATTGGGAATTTTAAAAACCTGCAAATGAGAAATAAGAAAGTAATTAAACAAGGTTGGAGGTACTGTAGACATTACTTACTCAAACTACATACCCCTATTTTGGCTCCATGCCATCACCAAGAATTACATTTGAAGGAGTCAAAATAGGGATTTGTAGTTTGAGTAAGTAATGTCTACAGTACCTCCAGCCTTGTTAGCTTACTTTTTTTTACAATCTCTACTTACAGGTTTTTAAATTTCCAATTTCTCTTTATCTTGTTTGTTGGCCTTTTTTATGTTCAACTATGGGCAAAGGATTACTCAATATAGTAGCTAACTTTATACATTGTAATGATAATAACCATAGCTAGTAGCTAGCTGATACGGTTCATGATGATTTGCTGTAGCTATTGACTATCTGATCGCATTAGTTTAATATGTAAAATGTTAAGTTGCAGCTGGAGGTTGTCATGGAGATTTTTTTGAGAATATAGTGAGCATTTATAGTTTCTGCATAACTAAATTCCCTGTATAAAATGCATAGCAATAGGTAAATATAAGCTTAGACTGAGACACAACCCCCAGTAAGCACACACAAAATTTTACCAGTAGAAGAACAGACTTTTCAAATAAAATATATATATATATATGTGTAAAACATCAGTTTAAACAAACCTTTGTGTCTTTTAAAGTAATTAGTCTATGAATGCATGTCATAAAATTTAATATCATGTGTACTGATTTTATTTTCCTCTTTAACTTCACAAGTAATATAGGGGTTGACTCTTTAAAGAAACTGATTGTAGTGTACAAAACATTCATCATCTACATATTACAATCATCCAATGTTCATCTACTATTGGCTGATAATTCCTGTTTCACCCTGTATGTAAGCTTTTTAACTCTCTCAACAGGGGCTCGGTCCCAGGGACCACGTGACCACTTTTACTAGTATATAGTTTTAATATTATAACTTTTAATAGATTAATTGTACTTTCAGAAATTTTGGCAGTCTTTAGTATACATTAAATTTCATTTACACACAAAAAATCAGTTTTTTTTATGAAGTACTTTTGCTAACAATTTGTCCGTGAATGAATCGAATATTGTTTTTCACTACTCCAAGAATAAAGTGATTTGTATGTAAAGATTAAAAATAATCCTCATTGTCTCAAATATCTCAACCTTCATTTTCATAATCACTAAAACCTCCTTAGTAAATATGAAACTTTTTTATAGTAAAACTTTATATTTCATCTGTTATTACCTCTACCCTAACAGTACATTTTATTCTTCAGCCAGTAGACAAATCATCAAAGTATAATGAAAAGTTGTAAAGTCAGAAAAAAAAGAGCAGCTTTGCCCTGTTTTGTTGATTATTATTCATAAGATTTTAAAGTACTTTTCTTGAGAGTTTCAATTGCTAAGCATTTCACATTTATTTTATATGAGTATTTTACTGTCTACAACTGAAGAAGAAATCCACTGAAAATGAAGCAATAAACCACTGATTGTGTCAGTGGACTGTTTTAGTGACACCATAATATGATACCTTCGAAAGCAACAAAGCACAAGAGAAGGGATAGCTGACTTGACCCCTATTCCGAGAACAGGATGCCTAATGTATCAGATCATACATCTTACAGTGTTTACTAAGAAAGTTAACTTTAGTAATCACACTGCACTTAGAATCTGTGAAAACATTTATGCTGACAACAGGATGTGGAACTTATCAGCATATGTACGTAGCTTAAAATGTTTTACAACAAGTATTCTTCAAAGCAATAAGACTGCACTTTAAATCTGTCAAAACGTTTATTATATGGTTCAGTGCTGATAAAATAAACAATTCTTGGAACATTGGTAATCCTACTGGGATGTTAGAAATTTAGCAGTATACTGTATAGGTGAACAAAGATCTTACTGGTGCACATGGTTGTAAAATCCTACTTCTCTTTCAAAAAACTTATTCATATATGCTCAAACTTTAGTTATTTTTCTTAAAACCTACAAGAATAAAAAAATATACTTCAAAAAACAAAGAGTTTGAGTATTTACGGTGGTTACAAGACTCTCTACTCGAGCTTCGCACATGCTAAGCCTCGTTTATTCTTCCGAATGGAGGGTGTAGAGCTATTAATTTTTATGCTTCAAATATTCATATAAAATAATAAAAAAATATATCAATTTACCATATTAGTGCACACAAAACACCTGTAATTTATTTGGGTGTCTAAACAAGCTTTATGTGAGTTTTAAAAAATCCTGCTTCTCTTCAGAGCAGCAACTTAGTCATCACACTTCAACAGTTTAGGTAAAATTATGATTTTCTCCTTCAAGCTATTTACAAACAGGTATAAGACTTATGTACACAAGTAACTGCTCTTTCTATTGATTGTAAACTCTTAGAAAAATAAAAGTAGGTGGGACTAGACAAGAGGTTTTAAAAGACTGGAGTAGTAGGAAAAGCCAAACTACTAGATTGGCTAAATATACTTATATCTCAGCAAAAGTAGGAGGTTCTTATTTTTAATTATAACTTGTCAATACCTCCAATTTGAGATTCTAATTTGTTAACTACTGCACACGTTGTATGATAGGCATAATTATAAACTGAACAAAAACACAACAGGAAGTGTTATGTGACACACAAAAAATAATATTTATCAATTTTTACTTTATATTTCCTTTTGAATTAAAAAATTAAAACATATATATAATATTAAATTTTGAAATATAATCTTCATTTTGATGTGAATCCCTTTGACATAAGTAATAGCAAAGCTAATTAATAAAAATTTGAAAATAGCTCTCTAAAATATCATGACATATGCCCTTTGACCTGCCCATAGCAAAAAAGTTAAAGTAACACCATATATTTGTAAGAAATCTAACTTTAAGGGGTAATGATAACATCATTTATACTAAACTTATGATGTTTTTTAGCAACAAAAGGTTTGGGTAGAAAATACCAAGCTGTTTTTGTTGTAGACTGGCAAGAGAATAATAATCAGAAAAATTATAAATGGGTCATTTTGAGTGAATTTTATTTTCCTTGTAAGTCTAACATATGCACTTTTTTGTACATTTTTATGTGTACAGCCTAAGAATTCAACAGTAAAGGTTTTAAAGTGTTGTTAACTGAATCTTTACTGTTTAAGGTGCTTTTTGCCCAAACATTCTATTAGGGTTTGTGTAATTCCTTGCAATCCCTATTATGCCCTATTATCACAGTTCATGATATAACAGCAACTGAGAAACATATTGCATTAATGCATGTTTATACAAAAAATTGTAATTTACAAAGCCAACATTTGATTTACATTATATAAATGTTTTTCATGCAACTGTTGGTTAGATAGTACTGAAATATAATTCAACTTACCTTGTGTAAGTTATAACCAGATTCGTATATGATAGGTGGTAACAAAATAAGAAAAAAGGCCGTAGGATTAAAGGCTTCCTCTTTCTACAAGAATAAAATTCAGAAATGACAAACTGTTTTCTAACATCATAATTTATCTCAGTAACAGAGAAAACATACATGATGATGAAACAGCAATATTACAAAAGCTATTGTTTAACAGTAGTTTTATAATCCTCATAAGTAATATATCTGAGCAAGTAGCTTTTTTAGGTAACTATTCATACCTGCCAGTTCCCTAGGTGTTGACTAGAAATCAGCTTTAAAAAAAGACCAATCAATGCACCTAAAAAAAGAAAAAATGAAAGATTCTGAACATAACTTTTCATCAAGCAGCATGAAAGGCTTTGTTCTAGTATAAATGCTTTGTTATACTTGCAATTTAATACTATTGCTCGTGTTAAATATACACAAATATAAAATCATTTATATCACTTTGGATATTTTAAATATTAAATTGCTGACACATATTTTTAAAACAGACTCCTATTCTAAGTTTATAACAAAGCAGAAGATATTTTACAGATTTAAAATAGATTTCACAATCAAAATTGTTTATGTTTACAAAGATAAAAGACAAATTATCCTACTGCTGGGAGCTGATAACAAACGAAACCTATAAAGTAGATTATTTATTGTGAAAACTACTAGCATTTTAAAAATAAAACAACTTATCCTACTGCTGGTTACTAATTACAAACAAAAAATGTTAATTTTAAAGACAGTATATTTCTATACATCTAAAAGCTTTTAGTTTATTCCCTAATCACTGATAAACCACCAGAACACACCAATAAGGTAAGACCCACACTTAAGAGAGTTGTACACATATTAATGTTTGAATTTTGTATCACATCACATTACACACAGTATTTCTTATGCTGATTCCTGGAAAGTCAATGACCTCACAGTATAGTAACCACTCTCCTGATCTCTGCAAGCACATCAGTGGTCAAGGCTTAAGCCCTATTAAATGCTCTAGTACCTGTACATGTATAGAGAAAAAAGAAGTGAAAGACCAGAATACTAAGTAATGATGTGTTCTGGCACATTCTGTGGTATTTCAAATTGAAAAAGTGGTCATAATTCTACTGGAAAATGTTCTTGATTTTCAAACATCTAAAAAAATGCATCATAAAAAATGCACTTTACCCATTTGAAGGTGCATTATTGAATTATATACAAAATGCTTATCTCAAAGTACTACCTCTTTACTTTTTTTTTGTTAGTCTTTTGAACAGCAGAGGTTAACTTTTCCTATTGACTTCATGTTGTGCAGGTTGAACAGTCTGGCTGGTACAACAAAGTTGACTCATTATATATGAATTATTCAGTAGACAAACTGACTATGATACTGTAAAACATATAAAGCCCAATCTATCATTCAATTTACCATTTGTCACTAGGCTACATATACCTAGTAAATGCTAGGGCATTCACAAAGGAACAAGATACTTCTAGAAAAAAGGGGGCGTGCCAATAGTCACGTGATCTCGCTGACGCAACACTGCCCCCTCCTTAGTATTGTTCGTCCCGAACAATAGCCACATACAATAAACCAATAACAATTAACAATAACTTAATTAAATGTACAGAATTACAAACACAAAATTACAATTCAACAAAGTCTCTTAATTTTACGGGACGTATCTTCTTCCGTACTGTTTTCTTGTTTGTATAGAGTGTGATAGAATGGGTTTCGTATTTATTTCTATCTTAAACACCTGTTATGTTTCACATACCACACGAGGATAGCTCTTTTTTAGTCAAAATATACTGTTACGTCTCCGTTTCTTAGTTAATTGATTTTCCGTAACTTCGTTCCGACGGAACTTTAGCGACACAAGTCCTTACTTAATAAAACTGGTTTATTCTTTCCGAATACAACTTTACGATACACTTATTTTCAACAGTCGCTCTATAACAAATGCTATATCAACAAACGTCAACAATACTTCTGACTGCAGTTCAATTACTCACTACCTACACACACATTGTTCTTCGTCACGTTGTCACCCTCTTTTATATACCAGACTACCCTATATCTAGTAAACGCTAGAGCATTCGCCAAGGTACAGGATAGTTCTAGAAACGTGGCGTCACACTAGTCATGTGACTCGCTGACGCAACACTGCCCCTCCTTAATATTGTTCGTCCCGAACAATAGTCACATATAATAAACCAATAACAATTAACAATAACTTAATTAACTGTACAGAATTACAAACACAAAATCACAATTCAACAAAGTCTCTTAATTTTACGGGACGTATCTTCTTCCGTACTGATCTCCGTCTCGTTGGCTTCTGCTTCATGTGGGGTTCATCTGCTTCATCAATAAATAGTCCTATCATCGGTAACAGTACACATCAGTGGTAGTAACTTACATCAAG
>NW_013668199.1:20038-66778 GCF_000517525.1 Limulus polyphemus | reverse complement strand
TTCTTTTTTTTTCCTCTAACAACTGTTGTAATTTCTCTTCTCGTTCTTCTTGTTTCTTTTGCTCTTCTTGTATTGCAGCCATCAAGTCTGCTATGCTGTAGTTTGATTTGCCGCTTTTCGTTTCCATTTTTTTTTGTCCTACTCTCTGACACCAATTTGTTACGTCTCCGTTTGTTAATTAACTTTCCGTAACTTCGTTCCGATGAAACTTTAGCGACACAAGTCCTTACTTAATAAAACTGGTTTATTCTTTCCGAATACAACTTTACGATACACTTATTTTCAACAATCGCTCTATAACAAATGCTATATCAACAAACGTCAACAGTACTTCTGACTGCAGTTCAATTACTCACTATCTACACACACACATTATTCCATCACGTTGTGAGCGTCTTATTTATATACCAGAAAAACACATATCTAGTAAATGCTAAGGCATTCACGAAGGAACAAGATACTTCTAGAAAACAGGTGGCGTGCCAATAGTCACATGATCTCGCTGACACAACAATACCTTACCTCCTCTCACATAACAGCTAGAATCAAACACTGAAATGGAGGAATCAGTGCAAAAGTTACCTAGATGAGCTCCACTTTGGAGAGTGCCCAAAGAGAACCCTCCCATCAAGCATTACATCCTATACCATGAAAGTACAGGTGCACACCCATGGGAGACTGCTCCTTTTCTGTACAAGGGTATACTCTTCACCTACAATGAAATTACATGTCACCAAGTCGGGCAGAAGGAAAGTAAGTCCAGTAGGGGAAATGGATGTGCTTGATGGAGTAGAGTGGCTAGAATGCTAGTCCACGGAAGAAGGAAAGTCCCAATCATCTTCACCTCAATAACCAGGAAGCAGAAGGGAAAAGCATGTTCTGTTCTGACAACCTAGGTAGGGCACGTGTGCAAACCCAGTACTCAACCAACACCAGATCACCCAGGAACCTGACATCCAAGCGACCAAAGGAAGGTGGAAGGCAAATGTGGTGGGCCAACTCCAGTCCAAAATCAGGCAACATTGGGAATGTTTTATCCAGTCCATGGAAGAAGGAGGTTCCCTATCAACCACATGTGTGAGGACTTATGTTGGCTGGTCCTGCACCAATCAAACACCAGACCACCCATAAACTGACATCCAGGCAGCAGTGGGATGGAAGAAAGCCAACCAAAGGAGTGAACTGCATGTGGTAGATTTGTCCAGTCCAAAACCAGGCACTATTGGGAATTTTTCATCTGGTCCACTCTACATTCCTCAAAAGAAGAAGAGAAGGCTGGGCCCAGTAGAGATGCAAACTAAAAGACAAAAAATGAATGAGAAACTAAATGGGTGTGATATGCGACTTATGCAGGTTGACCAACCAACCCAGACACACTGCCTCCTGAAGAAAGAGGAATGGATGGGTGTAGGAGGCTTGTTGGGATGGAGCCAAATTAGAAAAGAAGCATCTGAGAAGTCTATCTTGGTCATCCCAAGATCTGGGGTAAAATACCACTGTAGGTTGGTAAATTGAGAAAGTTCGAGAAACTGACTGAGACAAAAAATGACTAAGACTTAATGCCTAGCTATAGATTCCTTGGGAAAAACGAAAAGACAGTAATAAATTCAGGAAAAGGATGAAAAAACCCATCCGATGGTTTTTAGCCATTAGGTCCAACAGTACCATGGGTACTGGCAAGAAGATCCTTTGGAGGAGGAAAAATAACAGGAACAGCAGACAATGGAGTAGGAGAGGGAAAAAACAAAGGGTAAGGCTAACTAATAGAACTCCAGTACTTCACAACTGGCTGCAACTGAAGGGCAAAAGACCATAGACCTAAGTAAACAAGAAAAATCAATCCTAGCTTATAGGATAGTCACCACCAAGACTGACAGCACTGAAGTCTACAATCAGTGGGAGGATGGATGGGAACAGAGGAATGGGAAGTGGTGAGAGGGAAAGTAGAGCAAGCAGGAAGAAAGAAGATAGAGGCAAAGAAGGAGCATGAGAGAGACAATAAACCAGTGAGGATAAGCAAGAATATTGACATACAGCCTCAACATATGACTCTAGAGAAACAAGCACTCCAGTAAAACCTAAAAGGCAGGTGAAAGGAGAAAAACGAAGGCATGTGAGAGAAAAGGGAGGCAAAAGGACTTGAGTAACAAGGGCACCACACCCCAAATTCAAGCAACAGTTCAACCAACTATGAATGGATAAAGCCAAGGAAGATAAACATGGCATCATAGAGAAGATAAGTGAGCAAGCATTCACTAAAAACCCAGCCAGGGAATGATGGATTACCATGCAAAAGAGGTGTATGGAGGAAAAATAACAAAATGGGTATAGAGTGTAAGATCAAGGTGAGAAACTGAAGCCTAAGACAAGATGAACAAAAGACAGAGGATCTAACCCCCCAAGTCTGATGAAAAGCCTCCAGAATTTAGGAGTTGAAGCAAGGCAATACAATGCAAAGTTAGGCCTGGTCATATGAGGCAACAAAGGAAGGAGGATAAATTGTACATGCACCAAAATAATGGTAAAAGTAATTGAATATGGACTAGCATGTCTGGAGAGAAATTAAAAAACAACATAAAAAGAAGAAGCAGGGAACAAACTACAAAGAGAAGGAGTGAAACATAATTGAGAAACCTAGTCCAAAAATTATGAAAACAGCTTAGGGTGATTCAAGATAGCATGGGTGTAAGATTAGGCAAAGGTAGGTATTGGAAAACTAGCAAAATCCCTTCTGTCATGAATGAAAAACATAGGTGAAGGTATATCTGGTACCAAAGAAGGCACAGGCCACATGAACTACTACTCCACCACTTACCACACAAAAGCCATCACTCTGCTGACAAAGAAAAAAAAACCTGAAGCCAATGTAGGTGTGAGACTTGCATAATCAATGTCTTGTTGTCTCACACCTGACAAAGTGGAAATTACTGGTATTAATAAAATAATGTGGAGATACAAAAAAGTTCCTGAGCAAAAAAAAAAAAAATTTTGTTACACACAACTGCTGAATTCAGAAGTGATGTTTGTACTCTACAGTATAGAGGGAGTCAGCTGCACTAGGAGGTTATGTCACTCCTAGTAGTAGAGGGTTGTTGCATGCTCATTTGCATGCTACAACATAGCTATACAATGTGAAAACAGGTTATGTTAGTTGGGAGCCTCAAGGCTAGTGGCAAGAAAAAATTAATCATAAAGAGGGCAGCACAAATTGAGGAAAGCTATTATGTGAAGGGAGATAAGGTATCATATAAGAAATGTCATACCTGTAACATACAGTCCACCACTATGTCTTCTTTGCCAGTCTTCTTTTTTACATTTGCACTTACTTGATCAATTTTCCACATGCAGATTTATTATTTTGTCTATACTATTATACAGTTACAGGTTATTATGTCTCTAATATAATGCTTGTATATGCACCCAGGCAACTATCTTTCTCCAGATATGTTCTACAGTGAACAACATGATAACTGCTAATGTTCTAGGTTCTCTAGCTTTCATCACTTGCTTTTTCATTAGAGTTGAGTGGCTAACACAAAATATCTCGAGGTATTTCACCATGAAAATCCAAAAGAAAGGATCACAATTCTCTTTCAGCTTTTAGACATTTTCAAATTCCTATTAATCTTTCCCAATCATATTACATCTATCAACATCAGCTGCCATAGCTTTTGAAAGCAAATAAATTTCAATACATGTATAAACATGTATGTATAATTATACATATATACTGCATAAATTGTATGTCTCATCACCAAGTAGCTCAGAAAGTAAGGGTCACAACACTCTTTTCAACTGTTAATTTCTCAAGCAACTAATTGTTGGCCCAATCAGCCTCAGCTTCACTTAAGTGGTAATTTATGCACTTGGTAGAGCAATCCAGAGCCTTCTTAGTACTTCAGCAAAAAAACTTCATAAGCACCCCTACCTTTATGAAACAATAGCTTGGGTTATGTAGCTACTGTAATATGCATTTTGTGTTTGTTGTACATTTATCACAGTGGTGAGGTTGAACTAATGACTGGTACTCCTGTATCAACCTGACCATGTCCATATTCCCTTGTCATCCTTCTCTTTTTTTTTCACTACCAGTGAGGAAATGTTGAGAATGACAGTTCCACATTTAGCAAACATGTGACAAACATTTTGTTTACTTTACATTGTACAATTACCTTTGGGTTCCAAAGTCAAAATTCAATATTTTCTTAAATTGAAAATGTATTTCCAATAATACTTACCTACACTCACACTACAGCTATTACTCGATTACCAGGGTTTCTTACTTTGCCCATCTAAGCAGTGGTCTAATTTTTCTTGCTCGCTCCAGTCTTTTATACCCCACTTAATTGCCCTTGGTAATATTTGTTTTGTGACACTCTTCACTGCATCAATGCGCTCTCTATCCTGGTACTATATATAAGCACCTAACATTGGTTCTAAATGGGGTGCAAGGAGAGGAGAGGTAAGTATTATTGGATATACATTTTTAATTTAAGAAAATGTTAACTTCTAAAATATACTTACCTCCTCTCACACTACAGCTAGAATCCTACAGTGATAAGGAGGAGAGGCCAGTGAGGGCATTATCCATACAGAAAGTGTCTGCATACATCATGGATGTGTCAAAAGAAATTTGGAATCCTGGAACTTAATTCATGTACTGGATTATCATCACTACTGGCCAGGCCCCAACCAGATAGCTGATGATCCACTGCTGAAGGGTTGGAATTATAGGGCCATGGTCCCTATATCTTACATTGGTGGCTAAGGCAGTTGGACCACAATATATATATAAGTGCTAACAGAGATGCAGTTTTTGGGGCACATGTAGGGGCTGATGTTGGGGGAAAAGTTTGAAGAGTCTGATAAAAGATGCTTTGCAAAGTCATTTAACAAAGTTTAGAATTTTATTGAATGGTCAGCATGGTTTCACTAGGGAAAAATCTTGCTTTACAAATCTTTTGACATTCTTTGAAATGGTTACTGCTTATGTAGATGAGGGTAAGGGTGTAGGTTTGGTGTATCTGGATTTCCAAAAAGCATTTGACAGGGTGCCACATAAAAGGCTTGTAAAACAATTACCTCTGTAGGTGTTGGAGATAAGTTAGCAAATTGGATAGAAAACTGGCTGGATGGAAGAAAGTAGAGGGTTGTTATAAATGGAATTTAGTCAAACTGGATTAATGTTATATGTGGGGTACCTCAAGGCTTAGTCTTAGAGCCTTTGCTCTTTTTGATTTACATCAATGACATAGATGAAGGAATAGTCAATAATTTACTTAAATTTGCTGATTATATTACGTTTTTGGGTGTTGCTAGCTGTGAAGAGGATGCTGCTGATTTACAAAAGGATTTAGATCATTTAGTGAGCTGGGCAAATAAATGGTAGGTGGGTTTTAATTATAATAAATGCAAGATAATGCATGTGGGTTATCATAATTTGAATTATAAGCATAATTTGGGTGTGAATAACCTTAATAGTGTTATGAAAGAAAAGGATCTTGGTGTAATAGTCGATCATTCTCTAAAGTCATCCAAGAAGTGTGATGTTGCTAGTGGTAAGGCAAATAGCATTTTAGGTTGTATCTACAGAAATATTGAATACAAGTCTAAAGAGGTTATAATTTCTTTGTACAGGTTGCTGGTTAGGCCATATTAAGAATATTGTGTTCAGTCTTGGGCTCCTTACCCTAGGAAGGACATTGAATTGCTGGAAAGGGTTCAGAGAAGGGTTACTGGAATGGTGCCTGGAATGGAGAAATTGTCATACAAGGAGAGACTAAAATCTCTCAAATTGTTTTCTCTTGAAAAATGAAGAGTAATGTGATCTGATTGAGGTGTTTAAGATTGTAAACGGAATTTGTGCATCATCTTTTTTCATATTTGAGAGTGAGAACAGTAGGATTAGGGGACACAAATATAAATCTTGGGAAAGTAGGAGTCATCTTCAGCTAAAACAGTTTCATTTTTCTAACAGGATGATTGGCCTTTGAAATGGGTTGCCTTCGGATGTTGTAGAGGCATTAAATTTAAGTGAGTTTAAGAAAAAGCTTGATAAGAACATGAATAATAAGAGCTGGTTTTAAGAATATTATTTTTTAATTATTTTAATTTAGTTTAGAAAATGGAACAGCCAAGATGGACCATTAGGTCCCATGTTGTCTCAAAAAATTATGTTATGTTATATATATATATATATACACTTATGAATGGATCCCCATAGAGTGGAGCCATAGAGTGATGCATTCAGAGGCACAGGAATCATGACTGAAGGTGAGCAATACCAAAATAGACAAACCTTCTCCTCAACCAGAAGAAGTCCGAAAAGCTACACCCCAAACTTGGAATGATAGGATCCTGTATGCCATACTCAACCTGAGGAAACAGAAATCAACTGGTCTGGGATTATGACCACTCATCCTTACTCCCCAACTGTGTGGACAAGGTAAATTTCACTTACCAATGGAATTATGAAGAGGATGTGGAACAAACTGTAATCAACCAAGGACCCAGAATAGGACCATTCTGCATTTGGAATTATGAAAAAACAATAGACCCTCTTCTTTGAACAATGTACTGAACCAATATTGATCAAAAAGAAGGGCCATGCTCATCCCAATCAGACAGCTGAATGTCCAATCTGAACTAGTGTTACAAGCAGGCTCCCACATAGGCTGGTGCCTCTCATACCAACATTCAGGGAACAGGTTAAGAGGATCCCCAATTTTGCCCTCTTATCCAAGAGGAGGAAATTCACTCTAACACTCTGAAGGAAAAGCCTCTGTCCACCACCCCTGTGACTGGAAACCGGGTGTGGTAAGGACTCCCTAGCTCAAGTAGTAGAATCTGGGGTGTGCACGTTGGAGAATCCGGAGGATCAGTGTTCTGGAAACAGTGCAAAAGGTAAACCAAGTTCCCTAAATGTTTAAAAGAAAATAGACCCCGATTTATTCAATCCGATGATCAGCACAGATAGGCAGGATACCCTTCTGCTTTTCTCATGACAGTCCATGAGTGGCATTCCAGCTGGATACAGTAATACCACCCAGTCAGCCTCTAGGTGGCCTTATGGAACATTTCATTTCTAGAGAATCTGTTGCAACCTAGATAAAGTATATTGAATAAGTGGTTGCTAGTGCAGAATTGGTTAGATAGAAGCACACCTGCACTGGGCAAAACTCACTACAGAGTGGGATACTGTGAAACGAAGTAAGGGACCCTGAGAGATAAAGTAGATAGAAGTGTAGCAATGAAAATACTCACCCCTCTGTATAATCTAGTGGAAGTGGTTAAAATAGCTACAGGGAGTAGTAAAAAACCCTCAGGTGAAGATAATGTGAGATAAAAGTATTATGGGATGTCCACATACCAACTCGCACAATGTCCTCCAGCGGACATTTCAACTAGGCTGCTAAGGACATAGAAACGTAACAAATCTGATTTGAAATGACTCACAGAAGATTCCTCACCTTCAAAGAGAGCTTAGAATAAGGATTATTTATCAATTTTGTACCCATCTCATCAATATAACTGGGGAAAATCCTGGGAAACGGAATGATCCCAATGAATAGAAAGTCATTGTCTAGCATCTCTAAAAGCATTAGTTTGGGCAACAAAACCTTCAAGGCCCTCACTAGACATAACAAATGATCAAAAGCTGATCGGTCATAGAAATGAGAAATAGTGATCAGATGAAATGGTGAAAAGAATTTATCCCTTTCCCTGGCTGACAGTGTCTTAGGGAAGAAGAACCAGTCTGAGGGCATAGGTAGAATGATAATACATCCTGTGCACAATCAGTGCATACTACTCTGACCAGCGATGTCTGTATGTCAGCAGCAATGAAACATAAACCTTCAGGGAAAGGTGATACATGACACATGAGGATAAAGTCACAAATGGGTGTTGAGAAAGGGTATATAATGTAACTGTAATATACCAGTTAGGTAAATGGGATGGTTCTTTTGAACAAAGGACCCAAAGCAACTTGAGGAAGCCAGAGGGTACTGGGGACTCAAAGAATTTTTGTCTCGACTATCGAAACAGTTGTTGATAAGGCCATCTTAAACAGGGTGATAAGATGCAAAACCCTTGTTGAAGAGCAACGTTGAAAAACGAGTTATGTTTAGCACTTCTGATCAAAGTGTGTTCAACTTTTTCTCAATACACCATTTTTGATATGTGTGACAATTCAGTTGATAAATATCCATCACAGGACAAAGCAAAGACTGAGACAGATACATGGCAACCTTAGAAATTAAACCCCAATTCCATGCAAAGGACTGTGTAACCTCTGCCTGAGCTTCTGAATAGTTGGGTGTATGATGTCAGATCATTGTTCCTCCACAGAGATGACCAAAGAGGAAGTGGAAGAGGTGGGCACTCCCGAAGGTACCACAGAAGCACAAACCAGGGTTTAGCTGCCAATCTGGTGCTATCAACAGGACCCAAAAATGGGTTGGAACAAATCATAGCTAGTACCTTGGGTAACATATAAATTGGAGGGAAAGCCTAGAGGTGTAATCCTGTCCTGTCTTGACTGAATGCATCTAAAGTCAAAGCCAGAGGGTGAAGTACTGTATACCATATTGCCATTAGTTGGATGTTCCAATGAGTGACCAACACAAATATTATAAGTGTTTTAAAATGAGAGCCAATCCAACAAAGAAACCTCATGATCTATTCTGTTGGGAGAATCTGCTTGGGTGGAGATAACTGATCTGCTATCAAAGTCATTCCCCATGGATCATTTCCAGCTAGAAGGGTGATATAATAGGAGTGGTCCCAAGAAAGGAGATCCAAGATTCGAAAACAAAGAGCCCTAGACCAAGTCCCCACTTGACGGGAAATGCAAGACATCACCATGGAATTGTCAGAATGAAGCCTGACGATTTTGTCCTAAATAAACGCAGACCATGAGACATCACCTTTTGAAAAGCAAAAAGGTCTAAAATGTGGAGTAGGAAAGCCTCGTCATTCATGTGTAGATCTTGGAATTCCTGACCATTGAGATACACACCCCATAAGCATTCGTGAAGAGATGGATCTCTGGACGAGGTGGTGGCAGAGGAACCCATATCTTATTATTGTTCTGATCTAACCACCCCTCGAAATTGAAGAAAATGATCCTGAATAAAGAAATGAGGGAATCTAGTGAATCACTTTTCATGATCCAGTGATCACATCAAAACCATTGAAGGGATCTCTTGTGCACTTGTCCTAAAGACATGAGGGAATCGAGTGATGCCATATTTGTAAAAGAGAAAGAACCATCTATACAGTGGGAGAAGGAGAAGTAAGTAAGAGTCAGACTTCCTGTTCTTATAAATAACTTGGGACTGTATATAGGGTAAGATGAATCCTAGAAAGTTGTGATATATTCAGGTTAACTACAGACTCCGCTCCAGAACCCCAAATTTCCAGAAGCAGATGTACTATGAGTGTCAGAATATTCTTTCACCTGGTGGTAGTAGGCTAAATCACATAGTTCTGACAGCTTTGGCAGACAAGGCATAGCTGTTCCTACATGTAACTGAACAGTAAATCTACCTGCATAAATCACAATGTCACTGGATGGAAGGAAAACTAAGTATTTCCTCCCAGACCTTTCAGCCATCAAATAAGTTGTGGGCTCAAAATCAACTGGAGAAAAACCCAAAACATCACACACTCAATGGACCAACTGAAGAAAAGGAGCCTGAGGCAGCTTATCCCAAAGTGGCTTCCTAAAAAGCCAAATGAATAAAGGAAGGTGCTAGAAAAAGAGTCCAAATTCTCTCCAGACTGTCCTGGATCATCGAAAAAAGCAGCCTCAGAACCCCCCCTGGAGAGATGCTGCTTGACCAAATGTATGCCTCCATCTCACTACGAATAACATCACTGACAGTCTCAACAGAGATTGTTGAGCGATGCTAGATATCAGAGGTGGGATAGGAGAGACCTGATTTGCCTCCATCCAGGAAATAATAATCCGAGCATTTATGCCATAAAGTGGCATATTTTTCATGTTACCACATTTACCAGTGGTAAATGAGTTAAAAAGAAATAATGTTTTAGTCAATATAAAAATATTTGAATCTCATCCATTACTAGCACAAATATATAAGTACTGCAGTTTTGAAAAAGCAATGACACAAGATGTTATTTTCAACCATTGTTGACCACAGTGACTGTGCAAGTACTGATTATATGTGTCATCTATGTGATTGATTCAGCAAAGACAGTTCAGCCTATCAGCATGCGTTAAACATCTTGGTAGTATATCACTCGTGATTGCAGTGCATAGTAGGATAGTAAATGCCAGATGGCACTAATTTAGTATTAGTTATTATGCTAAGTGCTAATTTATTTTTAGTTTATGCATTTTTCTATGACAATTTAGGATATTTTTATGTTTTAATTACTGTTATACAAGTATATATATATATATATATATATATACATACAATATATATAAGCATGATAAACCAAAGCCAAAGTCTAGGATTTGCCATTGATGCCATATATTGGATTGTCAAACAAAATCTTTTTTTTGTACAAAAAATGCTCAAAGTATTTCCAACAATCATAGCACAGAGAAACCTGTTATTGAACACTTTGTCGAGAAAAAGTAATAACGTTATCTGAATGTGGTGCTTACATACAGTACCAGGATAGAGAGTGCACTGACGTAGGTGGTGATCATGAGACAAATATCACCAAGGGCAATTAAGTGGGGTATAAAAATTGGAGCAAGTGAGAAAAAAATGAGACCAATGCTTAGATGGGCAAAGGAAGAAACCCTGGAAGTTGATTAATAGCTGTAATGTGAGGGGAAGTATGTATGTTTTGGAAATAAGGTAAAATAAAACAAACTTGAAATTAAAGTATGACAATGCTAGGTTGGCAACCACAATAACCTATGTGAAAATATAGCAGTTTACAGTGCATCTTGACTCTTTTAAAGCCAAAGCTAATCTCCATAAAACTGTACAAACAACACACATTCTCACTACAGCTGACCAATAAAAAAAAGAGGGTTGCAAGAATCATGACTGTCACTCTAACTTGGTGGTAACACAAAGCGATCCTCCATGCACAAGGTCAAGCAGCACAAAACATAACTATCGCATGAAACAGCAAACAAGTTCCTTGACCACTCAAGCTACAGAAGTAACACATTAGGTTAACTTTTGTGTATGATATCAAATGGATTTATTAATGTCCCAATACTAAAACTATAGAAAACTTTAGAACTTTGTAGATATGAAATGTATATCACTGGGAGGTGGATTTGGGTAGGATTTCTATACTACAACTTCAGTGCACATTGAACTTGCAAAATACAAATTAATACTAACTACATTAAGTAAAACTACTAACTTTTGAGTTTTTAGGTTTCAACAGATATCTTTTCAAATTCTAGGCTTTTCATAGATTTCAAGACTTCATATTAACTTCATCAGAAACATATAACAGATACTTACCAAGAAACACAACAGCAACACTTTCTGGTAGATAATGGAATTTTGTCTGAAGTATGAAATGAACCAACAGTGTAGATACCGCTAAGAATAATAAATAAGTTTTAATGAACTATTACAGTCTACCACCGAAATAAAACTATAACACCTAGTATACTTACATGATAACCATAAATCATTTCAATTCTCTTTCAACAATCATATTTTTGCCAACTTTTAATCACATAAAATACACAGATTTCAGCAGATTTAGTTCAATAAGTCCAGGATTCCAACAATTAATGCAATATGTAAATTTTTTCCATTCTGCAAATGTTAAACAGAAGCCATGTTACAAATCACACAACAGATAACATTCTACCAACTCTGATTTATACCAAACTTTGTACATATTACTGTTAAAGACAAAAAAATAAAGAAATAGTAAAGAAATCAACCTGACTGAATGAAGGAGTCAAAATTATTAGGACTCCAAACTTTATCAATCAGTGATCCCCTTGGCCATTTAATCAATGTTTTGCTCAAAATTGTATGTGCTACAGACTTGTAAAACAATAAACAAAGTTACCACTTTAAAATGTCAATGACTCTGTTTCCCATGTATAAAGTTACATGAAGATAACCTACCTTCTTCCACTCCAAAGATAACCTTAACTCTTTCACTGCCATATATGTCTACAATTTTGAACCAACTTGAAGAAAGGGTATTTCCCTTAAAACTTCCCAAACATTGCCAGTTTCAAGTTTTACATAGTAATGAAATATTAAAACATGTATTTTTGTATTTTATTATGTATCTAAAAATAAACCTAGCACTAGGGGAAGGGGGGTGAAAAGTTTTCTATAAAAGTAGCAGTGAAAGGATTAATAATCTTCAGATGACATGAACTTTAAATATTTAAATAGCTGGGGAAAATGTTTTATTAGAATCAGATAACATAGACAAGAAATATAAGGGGAAAAAAATTCAAACTAGTCTGGGCTAATTACCCTGGTGTATTTTTGAGATTTCAACACCAGAGCTTGTAATCTCTGGAGGAACATGAAGTGAGGCTTAGATACTTAATGCTGCATAACGTGATAAAAGCAAATATCCAGCATTTTTCATTCTTCTATGTCCACTGGTACTGTTATGATGTGCTTCATAAGTACACAAATTTGATGTAACTCCTCTAACACCACCACATAAAATTCTTCATACATTTTTAATCATCCAAATTTGGTATATAAAAGCATATTTTGAAGACCTGAGACTTTCTCTTCTATAGAACACAGTGCTTTCTTTCTCAGGTTTTGATAAATCTGATTCATCCCAGAAGAATATCAAAGTTTCTGATGCATTAGTGGAAAGGGTTGAGACTTGAAACTGGATCTGGGAAATAGCAACTAATATGTGTAGACACTGTGTGCTCTTAATAGCCAATACTGACTTGAACCTCATAACTAATTGATTCCAGCTTGTGAGATATTTTGTAATATGAAAATACATACAAATTAATAATTAGGCTCATGCAATGTTTTGACCTCTTCACTTAATTTCTCTTCAGACATAAGATGATAATGAAAATTATGCTTAATAAAAATATTCAAATGTGTTACATTTGCATGGAACAAGAAAAACAATAAAATTAAGCAACAACATTATTGACTATCTAGAAGGAGTATCAATGAAAAAAGGAAATAAAAAATATAATTTTTCTTATAAACATGTTGATTAGAAGATCAATTTCTTTCAAAAACCTACTTTAATATAGATTAAATGTATAAGAAGACCATTATATTTAAAACAGGGTAGATCTATTTTAGTGAAAATTAAGCTCAGTAAAAAATTCAAGTGTACTATATTTGAATGGAACAAGAATAAAATTAAGAAACAACATTACTGACTACCTAGAAAGAGTATCATTACAAAGAATGGGGAATCTTGAGTAAGTGAATGTCCAGTTTCATAACTGTGATTTTGGACTGCTGATTGGGTGGACTTAGAAGGATATTACTCGATGAGGACAAAAATTTTTTTTAGTTTTTCCTATAAAGGTGGCTTTGCAGTCATCACACATGCACTTAAAAACAACTAGCTGGAGCACCTGTTCCCTGGATGGAAGTTATGTAAATTCATGATTAATGAAATGTTATCTTAGGACATGAAAAGTTGTTTCCATTATATGAAATTATAAAAAATGCAAAAACACCTACAAAAACTGCAAAACACAAAATGTGAAACCGCAAATTTGCACCTCCACCTAGACCCACCAAATCTTCATGCCAAATTTGGTGAAGATCCATCAACATGGGGTGAAGTAGTAGTAAAAAATGTAAAAACACAAAACTGAAAATTTCTATATATCTCTACATGGACCCAACAAACCTTCATGTCAAATATGGTGAAGATCCATCTACAGGGGGCGAAATAGTGGCAAAAATGCAAAACTGCCCATAAAAACTGCAAACCGTATCTCCCCCATGAACCTCCATACCAAATTTAGTGAAGATCCATCCACACCCTGTGAAGTAGTTACATGGGCACACAACAGACAGTGCTAGTATATTTATATAGATTCAACAGTAAACAGTGATAGGCAGATGATCCTTTGTTTTGAAAACATGTTTTAACTTAAAGGATGATTTGAAAATGATGTTAAGTTAGTACTTAAGTTGTACAGAAAGTATGATACTTTGTTGTCCTAGATAGGGGAGAGTCAATGAAACTGGGCATTTATCAATTGTGAAAATTTTTGTGTAAGTTTTAAATGTTTTGTTCATAAATACTGTGGTTAAGGTATTGAAACCACTAAACAACAATTTTCTGTCCACATCTAAAAGCACATGGAAGTATCCCATACACTTTGGTCAGAAAATCAATAAAAAGTATACAATCACAACATTAGAAAAAAGAAGTTCATGTGTTTTAAAGATTTTGTTGCTAGAGTACATAATGCCAAGCTACATGCAAAATGTTTGTGTATTAATAACAATCCACACAAAAAAAGTTTTGATAATTAATTCATGTCATAGATAATCTATGGCTTCAGTATATAATAAACTGACTCTCTCTTATACATACATACACTATGGGACACTACAACTGTCGATGACAAAAATGAAAGACCCAAATCAAATTACAATATGTTGAACAGTGATTCGATACTACTGTTTACATTTCTTACTTTGAAGAATAAAAAGTTACTTTTGGAAGAATTATTGTACACAACAAAACTAACACTATGGGTTTTCCATTGCATGGCAGTTACACATAAGAATACCAACATTCAAACATTTACACACCTATTGGAATAGAAGATTCTTATATGTTCATGGAAAATTCACATTTATAAGCATTGTTTAATATATTAAGTACATGCTTAAAATCTGTGATTCATAGTGAAGATTGTTTCATAATTTTCTTTCAGGTGTTCTAGATGTAGTTAGTGATGTCTTGTGAACAGGATGTAGAAAGGACATAAATTTCTGCTAACCTTCTAGTCTTAAACAAGGATTGCATACCAGTTTGAGTGTTTAAGTAGGGCTTGTATTGTCATGCCCTCTTGAAATAAGGTTGTACTTATTGTGAGTGTTGGAACACTTACTTGTGCAAAACAAGATGTTAGCTTCTAAAAAGGTGATACAATACTGGACCAAAAACCTTGGTTGGATCATTGAAATGTTTTTATCAACCCAGTACTGAATATGTGAGAATCAAAATGTCAGTGTTATGTTACTATTGTTTAATTTTAAAGTAGAAAAGTAAGTTAACATCATATTGGGCTCAATATGCACATTGTATTTGACGAAGACACAATATTCGCTTCAGTAATGTGGCTTCCAGTTCTTGTGCATTTCACAATATAATCTCTAGTTCCATGAAGATTCTTTTGATGAGCAACATTTGCAGTAGGTATGATGTTCTGATTAGTTTTAGTACTGGGAACTCCCCACTGTATTTTGTCTTAAACTTTTGCTCTCCGATACCACTTAGATTCATTTTTTTGGAGATGGAGGTGTATCTGGAGCCCTGTCTATTATTCATGTGAATTATTGCAATAAAAGTCTTAACAATAACTAGTTTGGTGAGCTCTTGAATACACACTCTACTAGAAATATTTGACTAAGTTACAAAAAACCCTATAGGCTGATTTCATACAACTACATTATATTTAAACTACTTAGGGAATGATTTTCTTGAAAGAATTATTTTCAAATATATTTTTCCATAACTTTCCAAAGTTGGATGAATAACTAATAAAATCACATTTCTTTGTACATACATCATACTCTTCTATTTTTAACATTAATATCATAATCAGTATGCTCAAATCATACTGGTTGGAATCCCTGATGCAAGTTAGTAAGATTTGATGGCTTATCTATCTCCCTTAAAAATGTTTAATGGGAATGATTGTTGATTAATGTAATCTAGGTTGTGGGATACAGCACTAGGATTATGTTCTGATTTGACACTATTAACAGTATGACATACTATTATTCTTATCTCTTTCATGTGCAGAAATAAGAATTACCTATCCCCCAAAAGTCATACAATATACAGAGGCAACACAGTTTAGTTTTAAGAAGACATGTTTGTTTTGAATTAAGATTCTTCTTATATGTTCACTTGCATTAACTAATTCTTTAATCTCCTACTTCATAATTATCTGCTTAACATTTCCAGAACATGCTATACTGCTAATACTTTGTGCTCATCTGTTGGAAATCAGTGTACCACAGAAAAGTTACTTGGTTACATTTTAGTATAATGACCTAGAAATTGTTATCCTAGAGTTCATTTTGAATGTGTTTTTCTTAACCATTTGACACTAGTTCTGTAAAGTTTGTAAACAATTATCATGAAATGGCCCTATCTAAAATTGCGTAGAGCTTAAAGCAGAGAAGAAAAAGCTGCAATTAAAGTGAGGACACAATTTGAGAATGTTGTAAGTACAGATCAAGAACTTTTGTCAGTCATGGTGATAGTGATGACCATTTTTTGACCCATCTTCAGGACCAAGAGATTGCTAGGTAAATGGGTGAAACTCCAGTTGCTGAAGCTTGGCCTCTAATGGTTACCTTCTGCATGAAGGAGCAAAGAGTCATAAATGTGTGTTATGGTGGCAATAATCAGTCTGGGTATCTTAAGATTCATTGAGCTGATTTCTATGGTACTCCTAGGCATTCCATAATTAGCCCAGGAAAAAATCAAGAATTACCTTGAGCCAAGAATGACCAAGGAGACTAGTGCAGTGTGTTGTGTGTGGATGAAGTTTGATGCAAAAACTGCAGTAACAACATGTAAAACAGGCAGTTTCATTCTGCTATCATGCTGATACTTGAGTCAGTCAGGGGCACAACAAACTGACAAACACACTCACTATTCTCAAGTCTGCATCCAATAACTGAAGTCAACTCAGAATGTAACAATGACACATATTATTAAGCATAGCAAAATTCTGCTCTAAACTTTGCCTGAGTACACCACATTTACCAGGATGCACATGTCTTTGGACTTTTGGAGAAGAATGAAGGTCTCCCCTGAACAATGATAGTATATCAGCCACAGAGCAATAGAAAAGCTGTAGATATGCTGGTCTTCATCATCATTTAGTTATGATGACAATATGAAACAGATGAACCCATAAGCATTTAAAAAGAAGATGAAAGAGAATTTGGACCATTTCCTTATAGATTTTAAACAGGCTGTTGCTTGGAACAAATGGACTCAAAACAGATGATGCAATGTTTGATACTGAGTTTGAACGTTCTAGCACTAAATGTCTTAGAACACTTGGAAGAAAAGCAACTTGATGACTGAGAAAAGTTTGTCAATTAGTTGTGCCACAAATTTGTTCTAGTGGAAAATTGACTGATTCACAGGGCTAAGTTCAAAGTTCAAAAACAAAAGCTTCATGAAAACTTCTGCTCACACAGTTGATCTAATTAGATTACAGAGAAAGACATCCCTAAGCATGTCTTTTAAAGTTGTGAAGTTACATTCTTTGACAATTTTACTCAGAACATGACAAGAAAACTCATGCAGCACCACATGGACCTTGTAGTTCCTGTATTGATGCAGTTTCAGCCATAAACTGAGGCATAAGAAGAAATTAGCAGCAATATCAACTTCAACCATGCACTGCTCCCAGACAACCTTCTGCCTAAAGTTCCACTTAAACAACAACAACAATTTTTGTGGAGATTAAGTGGGTCAACATGGTAATATGTTTTAGAAACTTTCATCTACCACATATGGATGAATGTCTTAATGTGTTTTAAGGTACCTACTAGTTCAACATAGAAGATTTGGCTTCCAGCAACATGCAAGAGAAATTGGTTGATGAAAACAGACCTAAAACTGCTTTCAGCACTTGAGAAAGGCTGTAGGAATTCATGTCATGTCATTCAGTCTGTGTAATATATCTGTAACATTCAAGAAGCTGATGGAGTTTACACTTAAAAGGACTGCAATGGAAGAGATATCCCATTATGTGGATGACACAGTAATATTTGTTCAAACGATTCAGGCCACACCTGAAAATGGTATTTTAGTAAGACAAAGATAAAGACGTGTAAATGAACATACGCATTTATTCATACAAAGGGAGGGGGTATTCATTGCACAGTTGTCAAGTATGAAATTATGAAGTGTCCACTGTTAAGATCACAGTGGTTAAGAACTGCTACTGTCTAGTTAGACTAAAACTGTTGATATGTGTTTTTTGTGGACACAGAAATTTGGACATAGTCTTTGAGGTATGTTTTTGTTAATGCACTGACGCCAGTTCATCTTCATCAAGGCTGCCTTTTCATCTATACTGATGCCAATGATAATTCACATTGGAGAGGTTTTGTTAATACTGTACAACAAATAAGGAACTGCCTGCAGTTGTAGTATTTGTCAAACATTACTACTACTACTACTTGTAAGGGCTTCACCATCTAAGTGAATCAATGGCATGGTAGATAAACTTCAGAAATCTGGAAGGTATGATTAAATGTTGAATAATGATGTTGCAAGCAACAACACTCTTCAGGTTAGCAGAATAGTAACTCTGACAGATTATCTTGATAGCCATTGAGATCATGTTTGTTCATTGAATATCACATCCTGAACACCATACAGTAATCAAAGACATTGCAGCAGCAGTGACACCAAAGCACACAAGCAGTGAAAATTCTGCTTTTGGATAGACATCTCAAATAGCCAGTAAAGATATTCAAGAGAAGCAACCAAAGAATCTAGATATATATCTGGAGTATTGGTTTCCATGCATCAAAATGAAGACTGAGCATCATTACAGGTGAATGTGATAATGATGCACATAATATCTATTAGTTGTATAGTTAGTTATGGATGCAGCTAAAGTCCCAAAGCTCTAAGGCAGATTGTACATAATACAAGGATTGGAGGGAATCAGGAAGTATCATACACCATTCTTGTAAACATGCAGAAGTGGTTCTCATGGCTGCATTCACTTAAAACATTGAATACTGTATCTAAAGCCTACACTGAAGAAACACACATTTGCCATTATTAATTACTTCACTAAATGGAGCAACGTTTATCTGTTGGTCAACACATTAGTGCAATCCATCACTTCTGTTGCTTTAACAATGTCTAATATGATTTGGAGCACCTGGGGAGACCCACATGGATCGAGTAAACAATTTCTACAATCAATTATCATCAGAATTGTATTGATTATTGGATGTGGTGAATACATTAGCTTTACCATATTATACTCAGTCTGATAGTTTGGCTGAATGGAGAATGTGGACTTTTTAAGTAGGTGCTTGCTACACTTGTGATTTCTAAATGAATCAAATGGAATTAGTACCTATTGTATGTCATGATAGCACACCACATAAAAGAGCAAAATCAAGTGATTGTTCTCTATATCTGCTGATGTTCAGATAAGAAGTGCACTTCCTAGTGGATCTAATACTTGGCCCTCCCCAGTGCAGGTGCCCTGTAGGGTCAATATAAGTATGAGGATTGGTTGCAATTTGCAATAGTTAATACACATTAACTTGAACATCAGCAAGTGGATACAGTGGCTGTGCACAAAACAAGATATTATAACAAAACAGTAATGGATTGGAAATTCAAATCTGGTGATTGGGTTTGGCTTTTTTATGTGACTGAAGCAAACAAGCAACTCATTTCTGGGTAGACTGGTTCATATCTTGTGTTGACAGCTCAACTCAATGACCTATGAGTTACAGCAGTCACAGATGTGAGTAAGAGCACTGAAAAGTGTAACCAATGAGCATCTCAAGAATTGGTTACTCCAAAATCAGAGACGAAAGGGCAGGTTAATACTGAAAAACAAGAGCTCTGTGCTGTATCCTCTCAACTCAGCTGACAGGGAGAAAACTATTGACAGTCTATTATGGAGTCAGAAAAGGAACTGCCAAAAGATGAGTAGTCCATCTGCTTTGATGAGTGGTTGAAATGCTGACCTCCTAATCATAGTGAATGAAATTAACTGCTTGACTAACAGTTAGGATGGTCAGTTGAAAAGAAAAATCGATAACTGAAAGAAAGTTATATTCATTAACTTCCAAATTATCGAGTGTGATTTTACATAAGACATCTATATAGCTTCTCCATTATTCTGTAGTTGACTGATACATTGATAGTTGAGCTTTCAAACAATATTTGGTAATGAAACATTTGTCTGATATCTTGCAAGAACTGTTTGACCTGTTTAGTGAGATATAGCAGCATTACTGTGGCACAGACCACATCTTTTCTGCTACAAACACAGCTAAGACAGCAGAGGTTGTCACAAAAGATTCTAGAAAAATGACAGTTGGTCTTATCTACTGATGGTAACATGCAATATATTGAAATGATTTTGCAATCTTGACTTTCCAAGCATTAAGTTAAATTCTGTGGTGAATATGTGCCTTTAGAACTTTCAAAGCAAACTTGTGATCATTTACACAAGTCAATAAAACCTTATGTTGTTGTGCTGTCATGCAAGATTTGCACCTGTTAGTCAGGTATATTCATATTGGTTTTCCTCAAAGCAGTAAGGGAGTTATTGATGTATACTGTATATAAATATTGATGAAATGTAGATAATTTTGTTGGATTTTTTTTGTCTTATTTATTTTTTGAGTTTATATGATGTAATAGTTCTTTATAACCACTGGATATTAATAGTAGTGGGAAAACAAACAATTTGGGCTTAATGCTGTGTTATATGGCAAAATTGATTTTGCTGTCATTCCTCATACTTCTATTAGATTAGATTGTTTATATACGTATATTTCATAGTTGACAACATAAAATGTTATCTGGATGGATAACTATGGCAATAAGGAACATTTCTATTTATTTCCATTTATAATTACTTTTATTTTCATGATATCACTTGAGATGGACTGGTGTAAGTCTTCAGCTGAAGCCTGCATGTGCCCAGGTAGTAAACTGACACTGCCATTAGTTGCTATAGTTACCAGCCTTGTTTCTGAACAGTGATGTCATGCACTAAGCATGAATTGGTTTATGTATTGTCATGTGTGTACATATGATTAGGCACATACATAGTTTATGTTATTTATGTACCAACTTGTGTATATTTAATCATATACCCAAATATGACATGTACATGAAGAAACTGTTTTAGGAGAATAATAGATTTTCCTTGGAACAGTGAGCCATTTGTCGGCGTGTTTGATAAAGACTACAATAATAAGCTTCAACTTCAGTGTGGGAGAAACAGAATATTTATTGTTTAATTCCAAACTGGAGTAAAGACGTTTGAGTATTTTATATTAACCTTCTGGATATGGGTAGGTAAAAGTGCCTCTGCATTACCTTTTTGCAAAGGTAAATTTAAAATTTAATTATACTACTTTATTATTAATGTATACTAATAAACTTGGCATCAAACACAGTTAACACGTTCATGACATCGTGCACCACCAGTGGTACATTTGCGTGTTTTCTGTTGGATGTCGTGAGCTACCTGTTGCACACAGCATTCATAAGATATAACTGCACCTCATATGTCCCAAGATCTATATGAAAGTATTTATTTTGTACGGACGGCTATAATAAAGCCCCGCCTTCCATCATGTACGAATGGAGTACGAATGCCATGTGGAAAGGACAACTGAAATAACCAAATTTACATGATTAAATTACTTTATATTTTAATATTACATCTAGAGACTGGCATTAAATTTTTCTATGTGAGTAACTGAAGTAAAAAAAACAAACTAATTGAGAATTCTTTCATAAATAAAAAACTGTTATGAAAAGTGTAATATAATAAGGATAGAAATTCAATGAAAAGAAAATTTTCATAGTAAGTAGACCAAAAACTAATTATACATTGTTTTTTTCAGAAAGCTATTTATGAAAATTGGAAAAAAAAGGACATACAATGAATATTTTAATTAATTCTAATTTTCATTTATGCCTGTCATTGAAATACTCCAAGCACATTGTAGGCTTCCTATCACAATATTTGAACTATTTTCATCCACAGTAGGGATTATTTTTATCTGATGTACCTTTTTTACAACCATAAAATTGTGAAATATTCATAATTCTTTTAAAAATTGGCAAAATTTCTCTGAAAAAAAAAAAATTGAATATTATGATCATTTGATTATTATTATTGAAATCATAGTGTGCACCACTAGTGGCACATGACACCCAAAGCTTAAATGGGTAAAGACACGATGTCATATACCACCAGTGGTGCACTCAAGAGAAAGCTGTCAATGCAGTCATTCTGTCATAAAACATAAAAGAAAGCCTTAAATTTAGCAGCATCTAAGATGGAGTTCACAATGAGGCTTTCTGTTCCTATTGCATAATTAGAGAAGTCAGTTATGCCACAAATGTTAATATTATATTAGATTTTATTTCTTAATTTGAAAATAATCTATTTAAATAAATTCTCAATCTTCATGTGATATTTGTTCACTCCAAATTGCCCAATTCACATATTCTTTCCACCTCCATTTGAGCTTTTAATTTTTAATAGAAATTACAAACTTATAGCACAGATCTTGCTAAGACAAATACATTTTCTAGCCTTCAATGATCTTGATTTACAGATCTACAAACCAGAAAGTCAAATCCACATGCCACACCCTCCTATCACACAGTCTTTCAAAAAAGTCAATAATTCTCTCTGATATTTGCTAATACATTATTTATAACAAATAGAGAGAGAAGATTTTGATTTTAATTTACTGCCTTACATAATAGGCTAATTCATTCTGATAATAGTTTTTGAATTATTTAGCCTACAGTTTCAAAGTTGCTATTGATAAGTTCACCTTGACCAAGAAAGGGAAATATTTTAATGCACTTATAGCTTATTTATAATGGTTATAAGACATTGTATTCTTTGTGCATGTTATTGTTTTATGTTTCTAACGGAATATTTAAAATAAATAAAAATTTAGTAAAGTACAAACAATAACCCTACGAAAAAAAAAGGGTTAACTTTTATCGAGACTTTGACTGCAGAAACAGTATGTAACTCACAAGTAAGTATTAAATTTCTTCTCTTTATGTACAGCTTTTTATTTATTGTTATAAAAGTAAAAAAATTAACTTATTAGATTAGGCAAGAAATATATCAAGTAAAACAATTCTCAGCAAGTCATGCACTCAAGCATGTAATTTGTTTAACCATAACTTGAGCTAATTGCTCACTAGGTGTTTATAACTTTGTTACACATGATTAGTAATTAGACATGGTTCAAAGAGCAATAAAACAATAAAATTAGATAAAACAGTTCTTAAACTGTTAAGAGATATTTATGATAAATAATTGTAATTTTCTATTACAATCTGTAGCCAATCTAGGAAGAAAAAAAGGGGGGTAATTTATATTTATTTTGTATCTTTTTGTGGTCAGCGAAATGAACCAAGCCCACATAGTGTTGGGGTAGAGAAAATAAAAAAATTAAAAGTTTCACTGAAAAGAATTTTTCATATTCATTTAGAAGGTTCAGATAATGAAACTGAAAACTGTAAGGTGAAAAAAAGTATCTTTAATTTTAAAATAAATATAATCTTACACTCAGACTGGTCAGGGTCTGAATCAAACTCTGACTCTATAGATTCACAAAAAATTTCTTCAGTAAAAATACTAAATGAAAAAATTTGATCCTTTTTGTACAAAAGACAAGTAATATTTACTAAAAGCTTTCCAAAATTTGTGTAGATACACTTACTACATTAAACGTTATAGCATATATAGCTCATGGCTACATGGTAATTGCAAGGTTGGTATATAGAGGGTTAATATGATTTTGAAGCCTCACCATATCATTACAATCCATGTCACCATGTCTAATCATGTTCTATCTGACAGCCACGTTTCTTGGCAATAACCCTGGCAGCATAGCTTCCATTGCAAAAATCTCTGTTGTAAGACTTCCACATCAAAAACTCACCATTCCTCCTTACACACTTGCCATAATCCATTGCAAAAATCTCTGTTGTAAGACCTCCACATCAAAAACTCACCATTCCTCCTTACACACTTGCCATAATCCATTGCAAAAATCTATGTTGTAAGACTTCCACATCAAAAACTCACCATTCCTCCTTACACACTTGCCATAATCCATCTAGTTTCCCAATGCCAATTTCAACAGTTTGAGTGCACAGAAATACAAAAGTGAAGTGTCTGGCAACTTGACTGGTAAGTATCATATGGAATAACATGAATATTCATTTCATTCTCCAGCTGCTTAAGATATGTAACAGTCGAATGGGAGGTATCATTGGAAGCCTTATCTTGGTAAACCCTTACCAGTTGGCCTTATATCCATACAAAATTGGTATGTCTTTATGGTACCCGGGATTCATAGCATTGGTCTGACAGTAAACAAAGTTGACCTTGTCCTTAGTATCTATCTTCCTGATCATTCACTTTCCCCTGATACAGCATCCAGCAGTAATTGTGAATCCTTTTGAGAGTTTCATAACATGCTATGTAATATTTATGGATATTTTTTTCACCGATTTATCTTTCTTGATTATATTGCATACTACTGCTTGGAGCAAGTGGGTGGCTTCTGCTACTTACCTTTTGTTCATGGATTCTAACCTGTTACAAGGCATTGCACTTTGCTTACCATGGCTGGAGTATGACATGTTGCAGGTCTCTTTCTGGATGGTTATAGTGCCTTAAGTGACCAATATTCATTTGTTTTCTAATGCCATTAAGTAAAAGGGATATCCTAAATCCTTGAAATTCTAAGTCCCTGAACTGAACACATTTTTATGATCTGAGTGAATGAGTATTTTATGTAGGAAAGGGAAGTTGGAAACCTACACAAAAATTATCAATTTTCAGTGCCATCATTCTACTTACATCATGCCTAGTAATATCAAAATGTATTTCTGATGCATCGTTTGTGGTTGTCACATGACTTGTTGATTTGCATATTCAAAATTATTTTAATATAGTATACTCAACCCTCTGTATTCAAAAACATTTGTTTTTCTCATTTGAGAAACAACATTGCTAGAATAATCAACACCACACCAAGTGAGAAACACAACAGACCCATTGTTTTCACTTGTGTTGGTGACAGAACATTTTGCAATTGAGACAACTATAACATTAGTAGATTTTGTGACTTGGTCTTTATGTAGTGAAATCATGATTATTTGTTCATTCAAAATGAAAGAAAACATAGCATGCCTATTATCTTCCAGTTATTTTGAGTTAGAAATATGTTTGATTTGTACAAAGGAATGATTTTTTAACCTTGCAGATATTAATAAGTTTTATCTCCATACTACTTATGAACAATGTAGCTCCACATCTGGTAAAGTGTAATCCCTTTTAAGGTAGCAAACCTATAGTACAAATATATACATATATTTGTATATGTATAACTCAACATAAGTTTTCAGCCATACAAATGCATAATAGAGTTTCAAATAAGCTGCTGTAGATGATGCATTTTATTCGATATTAGAAATAAGCAGGCTGTGTGGATTTTACAAAACCCAGTCTTAGTTACAACATTACATATATTAATTATGATACTTGTAGAATGCACAGAATCACTGAACTAATTCAAATATAATTTCATAAACCTTTTATACAAGCACTATCAAAAATTGGATCTCCTCCATAAAGCACTAAATTTACATCAATCATTCATAAGAAGTCAGGTTTATAATGTAAAATGTTTAAACAAATGAAGCATGTGTCACTCTCATGATAGAAAGTGTAATGTATTTTTTTCACTTCTCATAGATCATAACAATAATTTTTCTGACAAAAAGAAGACAATTACTTAAAAGCTCTGGATACAATTGTAGTAACAAATAAAAGAAGTTAAGAAAAAGTTAAGTCAGAAAACATTAAGTTTGTAAAAGTGAAGTTAGACTACTTGATTGTTAGTTTAGCCATAACATGCAATATTTTAAAGCGAGTTTCACAGTTTAACAGAAAAAGGAGAATAACTTGACTTGTCAAAGGATGTTCTAAGATAATTGAACCCATCTGTGTGGACTTTGACAAGAAGGAGACAATTATTTAATGTTCTAGATACGACTGTGGTAAGCCACAAGGTAATGTAAGTGAATTTATCACAGATTGTGTAAGAAACAGAACAGAGAAAAATAATTCGTCTTGTCAATTGGATTCTAAAGTAATTGAAACAGCCTGCATGGACTTCTGACAAGAAAAGAGAATTATTTAGAGTTTTAGATACAACTATGATATCCTATTGTGTAAATAATTTTTGTACATACATTTGACTTATTTGGAATATATTATTTTAAAACAAGTGAATTGTGTGCTGTCTGTTTATTGTTCTAATTTATCACCAACAGGTTACAGACAGCTACTGTAAAGAATCCAAGCCCATATACTAAAACCCTGACACTGTGATACAAAAAAAAGTTACAAGTATACACACTGTTGATGTCATGTGTGAAGAGATTATTTGAACTTTATAAAGTGAAGGCATAGTCATAAAATGGTTAGCCTGCATTATGATGGCGAAGATTAAAAAGAAATAATAATGTGTCATCATCAAGTAGCAGCAACATACCATTTCTTGTACAAGATGTTCGAAGTCATTTGTCAGAGTCTATTAACAGTGGCAACCAAAAAAAACTACATTTACAACTAAGAAAAACTATGGCTGTTAACTTTTAGTGACTGATCAAGAAGAAATTACAATTGTAAATTGCCATTTGACAGTTGAATACTACTTATCAAAGATGTACAACTTCAATGGTGTTTTGAATGCAAGCTGTGGAAAATGAATGACTGGAAGCATGTGTTACAGTCTGGTGAGATGTGCAAAACCTCTCCTATATTCATAATAAAACAAAATATACAGCATTTAACTATACTTGTGCCAACTCCAACAGTACAAGATGCTAAAGGTAATGTGATGGTGTAGGGAATGTTCGCATTAAAGGATTTAAGTCATCAGATACCTTTAGAAGGATGAATAATGTCCAGAGTGTAACTGATAGCCTTGTTCCATGCCATTGTATTTGTGAAAGAAAGTTAAGTTTTATAAACATTTCTCCTGCTGTTTTTTTCCATTCATATTTGTACATGTTATAACTTACAGTTCTAAAGAAACTAACAAAAAAAAAATCCCCTACAGTAAACTTTTCTGCTTGGGTTTTTTCAGAGAATACAACAAACAAGTTTACTTGTTTTGCATAATGAGAAGTAGGTCACCATGCAAACCAATTGTGAAAATCAAGGTTCAAGTAGTAGTTAATTCCCATCCTTGTTGTAACCAACACTCAAAATTGCAAAGAGAGAAAGAAAATTTAATGAATTAGTTCAATTTGTACCTATGACAGTGGGCTATCACTAAACATATGGTGTTTCAAATACTGATGTCCTAGTCTCCTCATTACCATTTAACAATACTGTGCCCATCAGTGTTTCCGATGGAAACTAATGTATTTAAATTTTACAGTCATCCCTTATCATTATCATTACTGGTTTAACATTTACTGTCAATTTGTACCAGCATATGACTGAGTCCGAGTGCTGGAGTAACAAATCAAGGTGAACATCAAAGTTCTGATGATAGTTTTGAAAATGAATGCCTATTTATCCCAATATTTCTGAATGACTCTGTAAAGTGCTGCCTTCTCTCACATATGAGATATATACAGAAAATTTGCTGGCTAGTAGCTTTTACAATTTATAAGTTAAGTAATAAAACATTTGTTTTAATCAAAATTTGATTCAAAACTAGAATTACAATACACTCTGTCAAACCACGTGAGTGTGAAAGAAATGATAATGAGGGGAAGAAGCTTCCACTGCTTGAAATTAGACAAAGCCAAAGATAGCATAGGCTGGATGAATATGGGTGTTTTAGACTTGACAAGAGTTGGTAAATTGTGACTCAAAAGAAATGGTTAAATACAGAAGAGCATAAACAGTAGCAACCTAACATACAGTGCCAAAATCATGCAACTATTTTATTGTAAGTTATTTATAATGGCTGTTGAAATTAAAAGAAAAATAATTTAAAACTAAATTACAGTTAACCTGTGATATAATTTCAGTGTTCAAGGTGACCCTGTGTCTTTAAATACAGAGAGAACTTGAACTACTGTTCTTTTAAATTAAAAATTACTTACCAATGACACTTAAAACAAAGAAAATACTCATGCTTGAGTGATGTTCTGCCTCTGCTGCTCCTTTCTGTGGTAAAACAGAATCTGTCAACACAGTTGAAGATGTCTCAGTGGTTGAGAGAGTAGTACCATTGGTTATTTCAGATTTATTGCTTAGTTCAGTCCTAAAAATTAGTAGTTAAATTAATATAATGTGGAATAAAAAAACAAATCAGTAGCAGCAAAAAAATCTATGATAACACAAATTATAGCTTTTCATTCTCTAAAATTAATAAATTAAATCATTTTAATTATAATAATCAATACTAACACAGAATTTGCCCTAAACATCAAACCATAAACAAAAAGAGGTTTATTGTCCTCTAAATACAGCTGGGCACTTTAATTACTTAGTGATAAATAAACTGAATAATTGAAAATAGAAATTAATCAATTTATGTCAAGAAAATAATCAATTAATCAAAATTAGTGTTTCTAATTATTGCTCAGATTATTTGAACTATCTAAGTAACTGACATATTATCATTATGTTTGTTGTTAAGCACAAAACTACATAATGATTTTAAGTTCTTGAGTCTGATTCCCATTGCTACCTAACTTGCTTGCCTTTTCTTTGTTATGACAAAACTACTAATGCTATCTGTCACTGCCACTAATTTTGAACTGCTAACTAGAGGAAAGGCAACAGGCAGCATTCACCATCAACTCTATAGCTACTTGTGTTAATGTAAAGTGTAAATTTACTGTTTTTAACATTATGTTTTCTTTTGCTCATACAAAAAAATGTGTACTCTGGTTTCAGAAACACTGCACTAATCAATTAATTGAATGTAATTGATTAACAAGCCTACTGATTAAATGAATAGCAAATACCACTAATTACCCAGCTCTACCTTTAATCATCTATATTTGTAACACAAGTTTACAAATTAACTATATATGACTTATGTTAAACAAAATTTAAAAGCTACTAAGAGAATGTTAGATATCACATAACAAAACCTTAATAAACTTGATAATATAAGTAATTGTTATACATGACAAACAGGTAGAGAAAGAAAAACAAAAGAGAGAGCTAAACCAAAAATTATGATTCAAAATGTATAAACTGGGAAGTTATTGTCATATGAATGCTTTTAACAAGACAAGAAAAATATACACTTTTTCGTAAATATTGTTAAGAATCAGCTAATGACAAAAAAATCATACCAGCTATAAAACAAAAAAGATAAAAATTAATTTTTTATCTGGTATTTGAATGACTCATAAAAAAGAGCTTAAATGTTTTTGAAATGCATAAAATATCATAAGAATTACTTGATTATATTTTTTGTATTACACAGAATATTTTAAAATTATGACTGAAATAAAAATTAAGAACATAGTGTTATAGTAAAGTTGGTATATTTCAAGTGGTAAAAAAGTTTTTGTATTTAATCACACAAGAAACTTACTATAATGATTTATAAAAGTTCTTTTTTTTGCAAGTTCTCATTATTCTTTTACCCTTATTAATTGATACATACGTTAACAGCTCATGATGTTAATATTTTCCTACACTGAAAACATATTTCCAATAGATACTTACCTAGTCTCACAGTTACATCTATTCTCAATTTGACTGCCCTCTAGTGTGTAAGTTTCACTCAACAATAGCCTTGAAACTCCCACCTAATTCCACATGTAAACCATGTAGTTCAACTACATTTAAGCATGCAACAGTCCTTCACCAATACGAGTGCAACAAATCCTCCTACTGCAGCTGACTTCCTCTATGCAGTTGAACCCAATCTTCACTTTGAGATTAGGTATGAAAAATGACACCAAAAGTGGGGAAGATGGGAGGTAAGTATTCATTGGAAATATACATTTTCAGTGTAGGAAAAGTTTACATTTTTCCTAAATTGAAAATGTATTTCCAATAATACTTACCTCTACTGACACAACAGCTATTCCTCAACCTTCACTTTGCCCATCTAAGCATTGGTCTCACTTGCTTGTCTTTTATACCCCCCTCCCCTTAAACGCTCTTGTTGATATTTGATTTTGCAACACTCTCCACCCACGTCAATGCACCCACTATTCTGGTACTGTATATAAGCACCTCACTCAGATAATATATTCACTTTTTCAAAACTTACGCCATCCCAGTCATTAACACCAGCTCTTAGTGGGGAGGAAGGGCAGGAATGTGTCAGAGGAGGTAAATATATTATAGGAAATACATTCTAAATTTAGGAAAATGTTAACTTCCAAACATAATTTTTTAAAGGAAATTATAATTGTACAGAAATCCACAAGGCAATGCCCAAATCGCAATCCAGAACCTAACGAAGCACAGCAATTCGTCAGCGAAAACCATGACCAATGCTTTGTTGAGAAAAAGTGATTACATTATCTGAGTGAGGTGCTTATATATTGTACCAGGACAGAGGGTGCATTGTTGTGGGTAGAGAGCATCGCAAAATCAAATATAGCCAAGGGCATTTAAGTGGGGTATAAAAGACTGGAGCAAGCAAGACTAATGCTTAGATGGGCAAAGTGAAGGTCGACGAATAGCTATTGTGTCAGCAGATGGTGTTTTGGAATATTAGTACTTACAAGTACTTACCTCCTCTCACAGTTACAGCTGAAATTCCACATTGAACAGGTGGTGGGACCAGTGTAAAACTACCTAGATGAGCACTCTTCAAAAGCTTCTGAAGAGCACACATAGAGTGTGCCACATCTATGGAGAGGAAACACACTCAAAGGGCAGAACTAGGTAACAATTCCAAATCTCTAAGGAAAAGAAAAGTGTGCAGAATGGCTATGGCACATCAGACCAGTGCAACTGTGGGGAACTTGACAGTCTGTGGCAGTAGGAAGGTCCTCAGTCATTCACCTCAGGTCTAGGAACCAGAAGGGAAGAGGAGCTTCTATTCTGATAATCTAAATCATCATGTGCACAAATTAAGTACAATCTGCAACGTAGACCTAAGGAGTGTACATCCAGACAATATCATGAAGGTGGAAATGCAATGTGTAGAGTCAAATTCCAGTCCAAAACCAATCAACATTGGGGATGTAACATTCAGTCCATGGTTGGAGGAAGTTCCAAGAACACTCACATGTTTGGCCTTATGTTGGCTGGTCCAGCTCCAACTAAAAGCAGTTGCCTAGGAACCAACATCCAGGTGGCAGTAGGATAGATGGTTCCCAGCTGGAGGGGTGAACTGCAAAATAGATGGAAGAATCACGTCCAAACCAGCGGCATCCGGAATAAAACATCAGACCCACAGCATGGGGATAATCAAGCCTTCTACACAGGCAGAACACCACCACCCTACTCTTGACTGAGTGGAATTGTGCATGCTCAGGAGGATTCCTCCATGATCCACCACCTCAGCGGCTAGGGAAAAAAACTCGTTGGAGAGTCTGGAGAAATGCATCACCAGAGAAAGTACAATGGGTGACCATGAAACCCTATTTTGAAAAGTAGACCATTCCTGATTCAGCAATCTAAGGAATGTTAGAGATGGACAGCAATCCCTTTCTTCTTTACTCATGTTAGTCCATGAGTGTATGGTCAGGTACAAATATATTTATGATGCAATATGCAAAAGAAAAAACTTGCAAGCGGTCTTGTGGAACACTCCATCTCAACAGTGAGGGCAATAAACCTTAAAGTTCTTATGATGCGGATTTTGGATATCAGTAAACCTGGACAGGCACCACTCACTTCAGAGCAGGATCCATAACATGTAAGAGGTACCTGAAAAAAATATGGAGAATTGAAATAAAATAACTTACCCAGTCAGAGTTGTACCGATATATGGAGAATGGCTATAGGGAGAAGATGATATCCAGTTGAGCAGGAAATTGCCAAATGGTGTAAGTAGTGCAACTCAAAAGTGTGGGGAGTAGTCCACATGCCAGCCTGGGTAATATCCTCCAAAAGAGGATGGAAATGAGCAACCACACAGAACATTTGACAAGATTCAGGAGAAAGGGAGGAATATGCAATATGAATAACCTGACAAATCCAACTGGTAAGGGTGATAGGAGAAATATCAAAAGCAATGGATGGATTCCAATGGATAATCAAATAAGAGTGAGAGCCACATAAGGGTGCTGTGCATGATACACAACACCATAAAGCACATACCTGACACAGGAGATGATTGACCAGACTGGAAGTAAATATGGAATATGAAAGGAATGGAAATAACACAAGGCAAAAATGGGAAAATGAAAGGTATATGCCATATTACCTGCAATGGTTGAAAAGGGCAGACCATTATCAAACAATCAAGTAAAAAATCATGTACCTGATGAAGGGGAGAATCCAAGCTAGTAGACCAATGATGGAATATTCTCCACTTACGTTGATACACAGACATAGATGAAGAATGGACAGTGTGAGACAACAAGGGCACTGCACGTGTGGATAGTCCTGAACCCTTGCAAGAGACTGGAAAAAAGCCATGCCAGAATCACCCCTGAGATAGGTTGCCAAAGAAAGCACTGGGAGAAAGGGAAAGGTAATGGAGGTTATTCCTGTAGAAGGGACAGGGTCAAAAACCATGGCTGATCAAGTCAGAAAAGAGCCACAAGAAGGACCTCACACGAAGTAGATTGGATGAGAGAAATTACTTGGGGGAGAAGATGGATGGGAGAGTATGTATAAAGGAAAAGGTCCTTCCAATCTTGCTTGAACACATCCACAGGCAAATGATGTAGAACTGGAGACCAAAAGAGAGAAAATTAGGTATTCAAATGAGTGTCAAATGCATCCAGTTGGGGAGAATCTGAGAACACGGCCATCAGAATATCTGGAGTCAAGAGACTACTTTGTGGGTAGGATCATGTCGGGACAGGACAAACGATCCGCAACAAGATTGAGGGCATCTGGTATGTGACAAGCCATCATACGAATTTGATGGCTGTGAGCCCAGAATAGAAGATCTATAGTGCAATGTAAGATGTAAGTGCAGAAAATGAACCATCACCCAAAAAACAGCAAGGACCTAACTCCTTCTGAGATGAATGGTCCAAGATCTTTTGTGTATTGCAGCATGCATACCATGCCGACAGTGAGGCATTTGTGAATAAGTGGATATCTGGACAAGGAAGAGAAATAGGTATCCCCACTGTCATGTTCTCCCTGTCTAACCAACAAAGGAAGTTGGACTGACAGGAAGCAAGAAAGGATATCTTTAAATGAAGAGGGTCCATGATGAGGTGCCATTCATCTTGTAGTATCCACTGCAAGGAAAGCAGATGGGCATGGCCCAGAAGGATAAGAGCCTCCAGTGATGCCCAAGTCCCCAAAAGTTGGAGAACCTTTCATGCGGGGAGAGAAGGTGCTGATAGTGCCCTCTGAACTAAAAACTCCATGGATCACAAACAAAGAGAAGAAGGATGGGCTCAACTGAGATGTGAGTTGAAAAACAACCCCCATATGAACAAGATACTGAGTGGGGTGGATAACGGACTTCTCCAACTTGATAAACCAACCCACCTGAGCAGCTTCTCTGAGAAGAAGTTAGGTGAGTGAGGAGGATTCTGCAAAGGATGGAGTCAAGAGAAGCCAGTCATTCATGTAAAGATGGAAATTGAGTCCACAAAAATATAGGAATCAAGCAAATGACTGAACCACTTAACAGAAAGCATAAAGTGTAAATGTCAGCTCAAAAGGAAGACCTTGAAAATGATAAATGTGATACTCATGGACAAAACATAAATAACGACATGAAGCCCAAGCAATAAGGATGTGAAGATAAGCATCAGACACATTGAATCTCATCATCCAAAGCACTGGAGGAAAGGCCCATCTGAGAAACAGGTAGGATTCCATGGTGACCGAGGCACATTAAGGCAGTAACTCCAATGGGAGAGATCAAAAACAGGATTCACATACCCGCCTTCTTTGGAAATGACAAAAGTGAGGAACAGAATCCTGGAAGTAAAGGAGAAACCTGTTTGATTGTACCATTGATGAGAAGGTCTTGAACCACTTCTGTGAGGTGCTGGCAGGAAACTGGATCTTTAGGGGGGAAGGAACTGGGACAGAGGATAAGGCAGAAAGGAGGGAGAGTCCTTCTGACAAAACTAGAATGACCTATGAGTTTGCTGAACAATGATATGCAAATACACGAGTCTCTGCAGTATGTAGGGGCACAGAATACTAACACCTGCATGTAATTGACCTGAAAAACAATTGGCATGGAGCCCAATATCCCACAAAGGGGGAGAAAACAAAACTCAGAACTAGATGCTGCAGTTAATAAGGAAGGGGAGGGATCAAATGACAAAACAAAACACAACATACATGGGATATCAAGTCTAAAAATGGTGACTGAGGTCTAGGTGCTTCAACAGACTGAGAACGTGCCTACACAGTAAAGGAAGAGGAGGGGGGGGGGTCCAAATCTGCAGCGTCCTGATCTAAGTCCTCAGGTAATGGCAGAATTGCTTGTAGATCAGAAGATCCCTAGGCCTGCCTGAAAGAAGCCATCTCACAACAAACTATGGCTGATAACATCGCACCTGTTGTCACAGATTGTTGAATGCCAGTACAGTCAGTAGCCATTGTAGTCTTAATTTTAAATTATGAATTAATAAATATTGACTGAATACCGGTAAGTGAGTGAGAAACAGAATTCACAATAAAATAAAGAAATCCAACTCGTTAGTGAATTATAAACAATACTTTGAAATGCAAAAATCACAATTTGAATATTTTCAAAATGCACTAAAGAAAAAAATGTGTGAAATCGGGCACAAGGTCTAAACACTGTCATGCCAAATTGAGAAGTGAAGATTGGGTTCAACTACATAGAGGGAGTCAGCTGCAATACGAGGGTGTTTCACACTCCTTTTGATGGAGGGTTGTGGCATGCTAATTTGCATGCTTAAATGTAGTTGAACTGCATGGTTTACATGTGGAATTAGGTAGGAGTTTCAAGACTATTGGCAAGTGAAAATTTGCACACTAGAGGGCAATCAAATCATGAATAGCTGTAACTTTGAGAAGAGGTAAGCAATCATATTGGAATTTGTCACTGTTATATATTTTCTTTTTAAAAACTAACATTTATAGTAATTAAACATTTGAGAAATTGACACAAAATATACAGTTATATTACACTTACAATTAAAATCTTAAATTTTAATATGAGGTAAAGGATGTGACATGACTATTGTATAAAATAAAATATTAATAAGCTTACACTTGTGACAAACTGTCAATAAAACCACCAGATTAACAGAGTAAATGCTTATGTTATGCACAGCTGACTTAACCACGCAATGCATGCACTAATAGGTCTATGTATACAACTTTTCATGTGTTCTATTAAATATCAATTACATATCAGTCTGATAAAAAGTCATAATAAGAAAGTTAATGCAAGATAATATACACTGTATATGAATACTGTAAGTTTATTATTGAAGCTTTTGTGGAGCTTACATAAAATTAACATTACAAAAAATTCAGGGATCATAAAAGTAAGTTTAGTAGAAATTTTAGGATACTGGATAATCAGATGTTCATGTAAGAAATTAACTGTTTTGATAGAAGTTTACTTAATAGTTATCTAAAGAACTAGAATATATGGATGTGATATTCTTATCTTTGGATGACAATAAGTGGGGAGAGATCTAAGCTAAGTGTGCTTTAAATTTTGATATTAAATTGTTCATCCCACCACAGAAGTACCACATTAAAACTATCAGGTCATAAAATTGCAACTGAATTCAATGTTGTGATTACTTATGATTATCATTAGTTATTATTTTTATTATGTGAACTTATACTACGTTAAAATACTGGGGAAATTATACCCATAAAAGATGAATTTTTCAGAATATATTTCAACACTTACATATTACTTTGAGGCATTATCATACTTCCATTAGAATGCCCTCTCTCTTCTTGTGCTATGAGATCTTGTTGCCCCTGAATAACCATAGGTACCAATAACCAAATAATAAACATCCACTTCATATGTATGCCTTTGTCTATAAAGAAAAGTAACATATTATTTATTATATATTTGTAATGTTAAAGCTTACACACACTAAAGCTTACTTTCATCTTTGTATGAAAAAATTAATATATATATTATATATAAATATCCACAATTTTGTATTTCAAGCTTGTATAAATGCCTAAAAATTAAATGTTTTGCCTTAGAATACATAATATACAAGTTTGACTCTTTGTGAAAAGCATTTATTTGACTTTAGAATAATTAGACTACCATCATTTACTGTTTTTCTTTCATCCTTCTTGAAATAATATCAGTTAAAACCTAAGAACAGCTGAATAATTATGTAATTCTACTATTGTAAGTGCCACAAAATAATAATATACTTTAAGTAAATTATTAATAATACACAACAAATGCTTTTTTTATATATCACATAGTACATACAATACTAGGCCACTGCAATCTAGAATTTTGACCTCAATGAGCAACCTCTAAATATGGTCCAAAATGGATGAAGTTTGACATTTGTTTTTTGATCAAAGAAACAAAGTTAGAAGTGGTGAGAGGTTTAGAATTTTTAACCTGAAACTTGACCTACAAATGAGTACTACCAACAGAGATGAGAGAATTAGTAGCCTTTTTCTGACAGTTAACCAGGCCATAGCAATGCGGTCGTGTGAATGGAAAGTTACCATTGTATTCATGGTGACTTGACAGCACTGAACCTTTCTACTATTCACAAAACTGACCCCAAATGTTAACATTTTCCTACACTAAGAGTATATTTCTGATACACACCTCTCGCATAATAGCTATTCTCAACTAGTGCTGCCCTTTAGATGTGCAATTTTTTCTCACCACAAGCCTTGATGTTTCCACCTATCCTCATATAATTTCCCATGGAATAGCTTAACAGTAGCAAGCAAATAAGCATGTGACAACCCTGCACCAACAGGAGTGCGATAAACACTCCTAGAACAACTTACTCGTTTCTATACTGACGAGTACTATCATCACTTCGAGATTAGGCACAAAAGATGCACCAAAAATGGGAAGAATTGGTGGGAAGTGTGAAAGAGGTAAGTATGTATCAGAAATTCATTTTCTGTGTGGGAACATGTTAGTTTCCTATATGATACCTTATCTTTTCACACATAACAGCTAGAATTTCACACTAAAATGGTAAAGGGACCATTGTAAAAGTTACCAAGAGGAGCACCCAAAGAGAGAGCCCATACAGTGTGATACCCTAATGTAAAGGGTCACACCTTTGGGAGACCGCACCTCATCTGCATCAGGTATACTCTTTGCCTGTTGTAAAGGTACGTCCCACTAAATTGGGTGGCAAAGGTGTATGTCCAATATTTAACTAGACATGCCAGATGATGTAGAGTGGCTGAGGCACATTAGACCTTATTTGGTGGGTCAACTCTGATTTAAAACCGGGCGATATCAGGTATTTATCTTCCATTCCATGGTAGGAGGAGGGTCCCAGCCATCTTCACCCCAATATCAGGAAGAGAAAAACAACTTCCATTCTGAAAACCCAGGCAGGGTACATGTGTGCATATCTAGTACACAACCAACAAAAGGCTTCCCGGAAACCCAATATCCAGGGAATGATAGAAAGAAGCATAAAACATGATGGGTTAAGCCAGTCAAGATTTATCACCCAGTCCACAGTAGGAGGAACTTCCCTACCAACCACGTGTGAGGACTTATGTTGGCTGGTCTTGTATTGATCCAACACCAGACTTTGTACGAACAAAGACCCAATTGGTGGTAGGATGGAGATGAGCTGCATGTGGTGGATTTGTCCAGTCCAAAACCAGGCAGCATAGGGACTTTTTCTTCTGATCCATAGTAGGACAGTACTCACCATCTATCCCAATAGAACACCACCACCACCCTACTCTTGACTGAGTAGAATCAGTCACAATCAGGAGGAAGCCTCCAAGGTCCACCACCCCAGTGGTTAGGAACTGGTAAGTGGCAAAAACTATTATTCTCCACTGGGAGAGGAGGGGGCAATGCAGTATGGAGTCTAGAGGAATATAATACTGTAAGACAGTGCAATGGATAACCACAAAACTCTATTTTGAAAAGCAGGCTGGTCCCAGTGTATTCAACTAGGACCAGAGGGATAGACAGCAATCCCACCTCTGCTTTACTCATGATATTCCACAAGTTGGTGAGATCTGGTTTGGACTGTATTTATGAAGCAAGATACCACAAGGCAACCTTCAGAGGTCTCGTGGAATAACCCACCTCATCAGTAAGCATTATAGACCTGTAGTCATATGGTATGGATTTACATTTAAGTATACCTGGACAGGCACCACTGCCACAGAGAGGGATATAGGAAAGGAGAAAGGGCCACTGGAAAGGGAAGAGGTAAAACAAAACCTATCCTTACAGAATCAAAATGACATATGGAGAATGGCAATGGGTGGCAAATGATAGCCAGATAAGGAGACAGCCAAATGATAAGGTACTGGGCTATAAATATGCGAGTTGTGGTCCACATGCTAGCCTTCACAATGTCTTCTAATGGATGACAGAAGTGGGCAGCCAAGGAAAAGGTGAGATCACATATCTGGTGGGAGACGACTTGGAAAATGCAACAAGAATTTTTGGATAATGACACATAAGCAAGATGAATAAGTTGGTGAATCCATCCAGTAAGGGTGACAGGAGAAAGATCACAGTTACAAGAAGTATTTCATAGTATAAAAAGATGGGAATGGGATCCACAGAAGGAAGCAGTGCAGGCAAAATAACAATGCAGAGCACAAACAGGACAATGAAGACTGTCAAAATCAGAACTGGAATGCAAATGGGAGGGGAGGGTAATAGGAGTGAAGGTGATGTCTCCTTCACGTACCACTAATGTCTTGTGAAAAAAACTATGATCTAGATAAAGGAAAAAAAAAAAAGGTATGGTGATAGAAGATATGCGAGATGTTGATAACAATAATATTTGACCTATGACATCCACATACAAAAAGGAGTAAGAAATACATCTTAAGGGAGAGGTGGTACAATGACAAAGTGGCCAAAGGGAGGAAGGAAAAGGGCATGAAGGACCACACTGAGATTCCAATCATGTGGAAGAATCAGATGAGGCAGATGAATCAGGTGAAAGGAGTGAAATAGAAGAGAAAGGATAGAAGAGGAAAAAGGGCAACAAAAGAAGGAGAAATGAAAGGTATTAGACAAAACCACCCTACAGCCCACAACTGTAGAAACTGATAAACCATTGTCAAAGAGCCAAGTAAAGAAATTGAAAAAGTATAAAATACTAGGTCAGGAAGGTAAGAAACCGTTGCATATAGACCAACTACAGAAATGCAGGGGAATGAGACATGGGAACAGGGGGTAGGAAAGGTTGTTTCAGAAAAATGTGAAACAAGAGAAGAAAAGAAGGAATGTTGACCTGTAGCCTCTACCAGAGATTCCAAAGTATCAGGAAGAACCCCAAAAACAGACTATCATAAAAAGGGGCCAGATGGAGGTCCTGTAAATAAGAAGCAAGTAGACACACATGAGACAAGAGAGTATCCCTGCCAAGGAGATCCTAACAACAAAGGAGCCATGTATAAAGGAATATAAGCGTGTAAACTAGAAATGAGAAAAGTACATGTATCCACCAAAACCCCTTCAGGGGAATGGTGGATAGCCTCAGAAAACCTTAGTAGGAACCCCTCGCCTGAATTAGAGTTTCCAAAGTCTGAGAATCTAAAAATGGAAATTCTGACCTATGATAAGCAAAGGCATAGGAGTCACACAAATGTAGGGGTTGAGGCATGCTGCCACCCAAATGTAATTTGACAAGAAATTGTTCGGCATGTGCATGAATATCAGGAGAAGGGGAAAACCAAATAATTTGATGATGGTGCAGAATTAAGATGGGGAGGGGGAGAAATCATAAGACACAGGGTTAAGAGACAATATCATGTCCAAAACAGTTAAAAAGGGATTGTGGAAATCCAGAGGGGTAGCATGGTACAACATAGAAAAGGCTGTCCAAATCCACTTACGTTATGACCAGATTCCCTCAGAAATGGAAGATCTGGCTAAGGTTCTAGAGAAATAGCAAGCCACAAAATAGTTTCCAACTCATCATGCAGAAAGTGTGAAGCTCAAAGCCACAGAATTGGTAAGTGATGATGGATCAGTAGTCACCAGATCCATAACAGAAGTTGTTGTACTAACAATAAAGTGAGAGTTCATTATGTAGAAATGAAAAAATAAAAATATTTCATAAATACTAATGAAACAGCAAATAAATGACAACAAACTAAGACTTGTCAAAACACATTGGAATGAAATGAATGTGCACATGAGAAATCTAAGTAAAGAGTAAAAACTGAACATGACTGCACATAGTAATGCCAAATCAAGAAGTGACGATAGTGATCTACAGTACATATGAAGTCAGCTATGCTAGGAGAGTGTTACAATTCAAGAAAAGCTATTATGTGAGTGGAGGTAAGGTATCGTATCAGAAAATTAATGAAAAATCTACAATCATGTATAAGCTTAGTAGTAAATAAATGAGAATATCACACAGATTCATAAAACACCTGTCCAATCATCAGCAGTCCTAGGTAGTAGGAGAAAAGGTTACTACACAAATCACAACTAAGAAACAATCAAATATGCATTATAAACAAATTATGTTTCTATTCTCTTACCCAAAAAGTTTAAGATTGATAATTAACAATTCATTTTATTACAGAAGATAATTCAGAGCAGTAAGAATGCACTAAATATGTAAAAGGATCTTTGACAGTTTCTGTTTGTGCAATATTTAAGCTAACACAATGATGTTACTACTACTTTTCAAGTACCATACTTGTTTCTAAATACCTATAAATTTTTAAACAGTGGAATATCACATATGTGCATTATCTGTTTTATCGTTTGCTATTATTGTTTTATTTCTGTGTGTAATTAGTACCCTATTCAATAAGTACCAGGACAGAATGTGTCATACAATAGTACAAAGCTTCCCTCTAGCCAAATGCTTTATACTAAATGTCCGAATAACTAGGACCAGATAAATTATGTAATTATTAGAGTACCTTATGTTAAAATATGAACTAATTAATTCATACTATTAAATGAAAGAAAAGCCATTCTAAATTAGGATAAATATTTTTAACCATATAAACTGCAAAATCACTATAATTTTTTGTGTTCTATTCCTACATCATCTATTGAAGTAAAACACACTCAGCAGAATCTATTCAGAAGTTCATCATTATGCTTCTATGAAAAAACTTGCAGGGATGCATCAACTTGAGAAAGAAACACTGGCAATGGATTCATGATGGGGAAAACAAAAACTATTTGTAAAGATGAAGGCGGTTGATAAGACAAAAACTTTTTTACAAAAGCTTCAAATGTTTTAGAATACACTTATTTCATCTTCAGTGAAATCTGGAAAAGCTATTATAATTATACTTATTAACAATTGCTATATTGGCTGCAATAATTAACTTAATTAAAATACTTATAAAACAATAGATGGCAGGAAATACAGATTATAGAATATGTTAGGAAAGTATCAAAATTACAATGCATGAGACATCGAGTTATAATTATAACTATTCTTAACAAATGGCTATGTGCTAAACGAAATTACATACAACAATTTTAGGTCTAATGATGTTTGGAAGTCTTTATGAACTGTGTGGTCTTTTGCTATGAATAAGTTTTTCCTGCAGAGTTCAAGACCTGAAGCTCCTGAGGTAATAATATTAGAAAAATCGTTACATGAAATGTTGTGACCTATGGTTTCAGCATATGAAAAAATAGCTGGGTGGCCGGGTTTAAGTAATGGATGGCTGGCCCTATTAGATACTCCTAAGTATTCAGAGACTCTAGTTTTTAAGTAGTATTTTGTTTTGCGAATGTACATCACCTTACGGTCACTACACGTATACTTATACACAAGCCACAGACACAGAAGCACAGTAAAATTAAAAGTTTAAAAGCATGAAATAAAATATATAATACATTTTTTCCTCTGAACTGACTCCAGTTTTCATCAGAAAGTTCAAAATCACCTGAAATTTTCATCAACAGTTATGTTTTTAATTTTATGGCTTTATTGCTGTACCTTGCACCAACTGGAGTAGTTACCCTCATGTCAAAAAACATAAAATCACAATAACTGTCAGTTATTTGTTTCATGTACCTTTTATAAAAACAGAACACAATTGTGTGAGGTGTCATGTTACACACATGCTCAAGCTCATCAAATTATAATGTCTTTGTTATGTTTTTTATACTAAACTAAGAATTAAATAAAATATGTAAATAAAAGTGAAGATTTGTAATACTAATACCTATTTAAGCTTGTTTGTATTCATGTAAAAATTGAAAACATTCTCCATTAATTCTCATTCAGCCTCACAAACTTAAGTGTCCAAAACACAATTCATATATATCATTTACTAGAACAGAATGTCCCAAAAGTAATATAATTCATCCAGTTTTTAAGAAAGCTATAAATAGGATAAAAAAATTTCTTTATTTTCCGGAGCAGAAAAATATGACCACCACAAACCAATTAATTTTGCTGATTAATAGTTTATGATAGAAAACTATACAACAGCTTTTAAGATTTATTTTGCAGGAAATCTTCTCCTTCTATTCATCATAAACATGTCCAACAACTAAGTAAAGGTGATTAGCAAACAATCTCCAAAGTTAAGGAGAGCGGGGAGAATGGCTTCTCTGGTGGGTTTGACAAATTTATTGGTATCTCAGCAAATAGATAAACAAGAAAGTTCAAATTTCAGATTTTTTCTTGTGCCTATCTGTAGTCTAATTGGTTGGAAACTGCAGCAACCTAGTTTTTATGTTATAAAATTTGGAAAGTGAAAAATCAGAGCTTAGATGTGTCACATAATACAAAAAAATGAAGACAACACCAATATATGAATAATTACTTAACAGGACAAACTGGAGATGTAAGACAAAGACTTCACAAAAGCCAATTAGAAAGAAGAAGCAGGCACAACTGTGTAGGTAGAAAATGGAGGAGTGTAATTACCATGGAAAATGGTCCCAAATGGAAGAGCAAAACATTCTCATACACACAAAGCTGGAATAAGAAAGAGACTCATATCTGAAATGGACATTATAATATCATCAGTAAGATATCTGGAGTCCCAAACTTTGAGAAGAATGCTTCTAAGTCATACGGAAGGAAAGGCATACAAATACATATATTCTCTTGCAACATAAGGAACCAAACGCCAAAAGAAAGTTAGTATTCAGGAACATAATGAATGATTCCAGAGAAAGTGATCTCCATATGTGGAATAGATCTACTCGTATGAGGCAATCTTATTTTGCTCAAAAAACTATCATAAAGCAAGATTCATCACCCTCAAAATATAGTAAACACATAACTGATAGTTTTGGCAGTAAATTAAAATGAGGTAAGAAAAGGATAGATAAATACACATCTTTGAAATGTGTGTCTCTAACTTATTTATATAAGATACTGTATAAGGACCTAACCAGATGCTTTGGAAACATAAAATAAAAATAGCAGCAGATTGCAGTTCACAATTTTAAACAATTGAGCCAAGAGTGAGATTCTGAGAGTGATTAAAAACTATTTTCACCACAGAATCAGTCTTGCAATAATAGTATCTGTGATCAAATGTAGCTGCATAGAGTCAGGACCTAACAGTAATCTCCTTTAAGACACCAATGCTGGCCCATTAGAGCAGAGTTTCCAAACTTGGGCCACAAGAATGTGTCAGAAGGGCTATAGTAAATACATAAAACACACAATACTGTTAAGGTATTAAGTATCATTAGGTGGTGGGCTTAGCCACAACGCAGAACGTTCTGAGAAGGGGGTGTTGTATCGAGAAAGTTTGGGAATCCATGATTTACAGTATATGGCAAACATAAACATTTTGAACACAGTAATTTCTGAAGATGTTCCATGCATCCACAAAAACACCTAATGAAGATATTATAAGTGTAAGTGATCTCTAGAAATGGTCTAATGTGGTACTAAATAACAGATAAAACTGATGAACAGAATCATAAATTACCAATAGCATGTCACAAGAGTACTACAAAAATCCAGATGTACAACCCAGACAAAACTTAATCTACTCACTTCAATACACTAAACATCTAGAGCTGAGCTACAGCAGTTGAAAAGGCACTGAATCTGTCTGGATCTCAGGGAACTAGAAATATGATAAACGATGGATCTGAATAAACAAGGTCTTCCAGAAAGTTTGGGTCTAAATCCCATCAACATTAACTTTTCAGGGAATATTTACTGTTAGCTTAGTTTACAGATCTAAGATTAATGTAAATATACTAAGCTCTATGAATCAAGTATAATTTTCACCACAGTGTGGTAGTTCTTACTTTATTTTTATAATTTCATTCTAATGATTATTCTACACTGTACTAATTTTCCTTTTATTAAATCAATTATTCTGCATTGTTAGCTTAGTATACAGATTTAGGACTACCCTAAGTCTCCTGGGCTAATCAAACCTTGAGACATTATTGGGTTTATGGCCAAAAATATTGTTAACAGCAAGGGTACATGAAACCATGCATTCTAATCATTATAAGTGAGACAGTTTAAATAGTACAAATAATTAATTATGCTCATCACTAGGTATATTTTTATTACTGATCAATGTAGGTATTGTTATGTATCTGCTTGTTTGTAAATTTCCAGTAAAAATTCTTTCTGAGGAACTTCAGCGATACAAGTCCTTTCTTGATTAAATCAGTTTATTCTTTCTTGATACAAACTTTTAGTACACAGTAATTCTACAGTCAGTATGTTTCTCATCACTTTAAACTTAACAACTTTTATAATACATGCTATAAATCACAGCGATTCACAATCTTGATAACTTCGCTCTCTACGAGTGCAAAACACACACTAACTCAAAACAGAATCGTAAATTACCCGAAACTCACCATGACTACTGTTCACTTAACTATTCCTCAGCTTTTCTCTGCCAGGCTGATATACTAACAAAGAGGCATCTTGATCACACTCAAGCTTCCCAGATAATTCATGAAACTCAGTCACACATGTGCTAGCAGCGTCATGTGACTTCCGCTGTCATAACACTGCCTCTTCCTTAGTATTGTTTGTCCCGAACAATAGCCACTTACATTAAACCAACAGATTATTAACAATAGCTTAATTAAATGTATAGAATTTACAAACACAAAATTAAAATACAACATAGTCTCTTAATTTTACAAGACGTTTCTTCTTTTGTACTGGTCTCCGTCTTATTGGCTTCCGCTTTACGTGGGATTCTTCTGCTCCATCAGGAAATGTCCCATTATCGGTAGCAGTCACATCAATGGTAGTAACTTCATTAACGGCTTCACTGTTTTCCTTCTCAAAACTGGGTCGAGTTTCTTCTTCAACTGTGGCTTTTTCAGGTGACACGTCTTCAGCAGCGTCACTTGTTATGTTGTTCATTTTGTTCCAACTGAAATGTCCTAGACCATGATAACGCCAAAGCCTGTTGGCATGCACCACCTATGGCTTACCTCATCAACCACATTTTATTCGTAAAGTCACTTCTGAGAGATGATCCACAATGTCATATGGGCCTTCCCTTTGGTCTTCCTGGGATTATACAACCACATCTCGTCTCTTGGTACAAAGCTGACTTCAGTAGATTTCTTATCATAACATAGCTTCAGGGAATCAGCAGACGTTTTTAAGTTCAATCGCACTTGATGATGAATATCATTCATCCTTTCAGATAACACTTTTACGAACTCTGGCACATTTTCAGGCAACTCTTCGTAAGGTGGGCATCCTGTTATCAGGTCCACTGGCATCCAAAGTACCTGACCAAACATTAGCTTTGCTGTAGTATATCCAGCGGCTTCATGATCTGCTGTTCTATAGGCCATCAACAGTGAAGGGAGTAAGACATCCCAGTCATTTTGGCGACTATTACAAAACTTTGTCAATTCCTGTCCCAGTGTCCAATTGTACTTTTCTACCATCCCCTCAGACCGTGGGTGAAGTGGTGTTGTCCTGGTCTTTCGTTTGCCAAACAACTTGCAGCATTTATGGAACACAGCTGATTCAAACTTACGGCCTTGATCAGAATGCAGTTTGTATGGCATACCAAACCTGAAAAAGAAATCACTAATAGCCGAAGCTACATTTGTAGCTTCCTGATTTGGTATTGTATATGCCACAGGCCACTTAGTGAAATAATCCATCACCACACAAATGTACTTGTTTCCAGCACGAGTTTGATATAACTTCATTGGAGCACATCCCTTATGCTTGGGTCCCCTTTTAACACAACATGTACTGCAGGTCCTGCACCATTCTTCCACATCTTATCTCATACCTATCCATTAAAATCTCTGCCGTAGGTGACTCAATGTCTTCTTAACTCTATAATTTCCTCCTGTTAAACTATCATGGAATTGACGCAGCACAATTTCCCATAACATTCTCGGTATAACTGTTTGCCAGGTAGTCACTTTCCCATCTGCAGTTTCCCATCTCCGGACAAGAATACCATGTTCAAGCTTCAACTGGTCCCATTGTGTCCAATAGTTCTTTGTCACAGGGCTTAAGCTACACACCTTCTCCCAAGCAGGGTGCAAAACACTTGCTTTTAGAAAA
>NW_013668199.1:0-19038 GCF_000517525.1 Limulus polyphemus | reverse complement strand
ACCCAACTTTAAGTCCAGAGTTGAAAACCTGGCTCCACTTAGGGCATCAAGAGTATCATCAATTCTTGGCAGTGGGTATGAGTCTATTTCAGTTATACTGTTAACAGCCCTGATGTCTACACAGCAGTATTGAGTCCCATCCTTCTTCTGGACTTACACGATGGGAGATGACCAGGGACTATCTGATTTCTCGACTATCCCTTCTTTTAGTAGGCCATCCATGACCTCCATTTCTTGTTGTTTTGTTGGAGCTATTCTCCTCGAAGGGATCTTTATTGGATGGTGATTGCCTGTGTTTATTCTGTGCTCCACAAGGTCTGTGCAGTCAGGGTCATGATCTCCTTTTGAAAAGACATCTGCACAGTAATCCCTATAAGCACTAACATTGGAACAAGTCTCATTGTTGATGAGGTAAAAGATATATATTGAAAGTGAGAAAGCAGGGTGAGAGATTATACATAGAGGTGACTATCAATCTGAAATACATTGTCTGGTAATGAAAATGCTAACTTCAGAAATGTACACTCACCTCTGCATAACAAAGAGCTGGAATCCCACACTAACAAAATGGTGGAAGGGCAGATGTAAATCATAGTATCAGAGAGGGAAAAAAATGTGTATCATGTTACCCACTAGGGGATGGAAGGGAAGAGTAGCCCAATAAGGGTATCAAAGCAGAGAGTACTCTTTACTCAATAAAGGTGAAAGAGCAAAATATGTCATCAAAAGAACTTTCTGCATCATGCTAAAGTGTAACATAGATGGGCAGAAGATAGGATAGCTCAAACGGCCATTATATCTCAGGAAAAAGTCTGAGGATTAGTATGTAATGTTGTTAGGGCAGTAAGACAGGCTATAGTATATTGGAGAAATACTTATGTCAGATACTTACTAGAATAATCAGGTAGAGAGAGAAAACATCCCAGACCTATATCTTGAATAGAACCCGAGACTCATCTAGCAGGCCTAACCACCACAAATGCTTTGTAGTATTGTGGAGTGACCTGTACTACACTTCCAGGTAACACCCAAAACCTACTTCCCATCAAGGGATGTGTCCATTCAGAGTTTGGGGCTAGGGAAGCAACGGTTATTCCATTACTTTCTCAAAGAAAGTGGGTGAGAATTCTTTGGTAATGGGTTACCACAAATAGAGAGACAGCAAGCACTGGCCAGGTGTGAGAGCAGACTCACACCCTGGTGCTACCAACTGTTTTCCTTTTTTGTTTTATTTTGAAGTACAACCTATAATATTAAATATATACTGTCAAAGCAGTTTTGTGGAAAGCCTTAACACAACAGTGGGCTCTAAGCAGTGGCAGATAGGCTTAATACTTTCTGTTATCATATGATCCGGATTTTGGGACAGAGTATTCCCTATGAAGCAACACACACCTTTTGGTGGATTCCAGCATCTCCATTGAATAAAGTGGTTAGAAGACCTGGAAAAAAAAAGAGAGAGTGTGTGAACCATTGTAAATAGTGGCAAATGGTGATTGGAGAGAGATAAAACTGCAATGTGGTATTAATGTGGCACAAATATGTTGTGAGTCATCCACATACCCATCTGCAAGATCTCACATATGGGATGCCAACAGCTAAAGGCAAGAAGAGCCATGAGATGACAAACACAATGGGAAACATGAAAAATATGTCAGGTGTCCAAGGCAAAAAAGTGAGCAATAGAAATATAAAAAACATCTATATTTGGTGTAGTATTACATCATAATAAAAGTGACAATTGTTATAAACTATTTCTTTACAGGTCCTACAACATGTTGGATGCCATTGCCAATGAATCCATCTGCTCAACACCAAAGCTCATAAGGTTGGGTAGCTACATACACACATACTCTCAACCAGATGTTATTTATATCAGTCATCAGTGTAGCATCAAACCTTAAGGTATACAGTGCCTAAGTCAGTAAAGCATGACCTGTTGATTGGTAATTTGTGTGAAACAACATCCTTCTTTACTGGCCCTATATGGTTTCCAGTAATTATTTACCAGATTTTTATAATCTATTATAAACAAGTCAAATTACACTGACAGAAAAACTGTATTTCACATTTCCATAACTTGTGAAGAAGGTATTCAAGAATATTTAGGTAATTTTTTTTATATTTTTTTTGTGTGTTGGAGTTCTAGATATAGTTAATTGCTTCCTCATAATTAAGGCATTAAAAATAAAAAAATTGTGAAAATCCTTTATCTCAGACAAAGGTTACATACAATAATAATTGTCCATTAGGGCTTGCATGTACTTGATCTGGTTTATATATTACCATTTCCCTGGAGTGCATTTCCTACTAAAGTCATGGGTTTGTAAAGAATTGGTTTGAGCTGCTTATTTATCTTTCTCTTGAATGTAAAAAAAATGATATTTGAAATAATGAATTTAGTATTGTACAATATTGCACTAGGAACTTTTATTCTAATTGAACAATATGATGTATTATTCTTACTCTTATCTTCAGGTAAAGAAAATCCTAGTACAATAATTTTTGTGTGCAAATAAGAGAGAAAAAAAAAGATTATTATATTTGTTGATTTGAATTTGTTTATTTTTCTTTTCTACCCAAATTTACTATATTCTGTGTGTAGCTTATTCTAGAATATGCTGTGTATATTGGATTACTCATAACTCATCTGTTGGAATGTTAATAAGTTACATTTTAGTGTTGTGACAAAGGAATTGTTTTGCAGAGCTTACTTTCAGTATGCTTCTGTGTAAGTTATATTAATCTTCTATTTGGCAGTGGTTACTGCAAAGTTTGTAAATGTGGTCATTATGGAAGGACTTTCTGAGGCAATGGAAAGGAAAAAAAGTGAAGTAAGGACATGATCTGAGAGTGGAGCAAGGCTAGGAAAGTTCTTCTCTTGGACCAAAACATTTGCTGGCTATGGTGTGAGTTAATATGTTTGCATCATTTGTCCATCCCTTGGACCATTTTTTGAAAATTTCAAGAGTAACTGGGGTGGTCACATGAGGATTCCTAGGTATTTCCACATGCTTAATGACCACAATCTTGAGGGTACCTGGGGCAATCAGGAGCTTTCTAAGCTAGTAAAGCACACTCGTAATGCTACAGAACCACATGTAGTTATTAAGATCAGTGTGGAATGTGGTAATGACATATTTTTTATGCATTGTGGTATTCTGCTTCTAATTTTGACTTGGTGATTAGGGTGCTTGACTCACAATATGCTTTTATGGTAAACCATCATCACACATGCTTGCCCTTCCATCCATGGGGCATCATAATATGATGGTCAATCCCACTATTTGTTGGTAAAGAGTAGCACAAGAGTTAATGATCGGTGGTGTTGACTAGTTGCCTCCTCTCTAGTCTGTCACTTCAAAATTCAACAAACAGATAAAAGCTTCTGACATCACCAGAGGATACTACATTCGTCAGGAAGTACCTAATGTTATTATGATTGATTTGGACAACCATAGACATGTACATATTACATTAATTAATGCAGAGGTAAGTTTTTGATTAATTCTAAAGTAACTAAGACCCTGCTTGGTATCAGACCACATTTTGGACAGTTAGCACAAATGCATTCTGACCAGTAGTGACAAGAATTTCAGGAAAAGAAAGGCATATTTCTCACTTTGTTTTGCAATGTTGTTCACTGGAGAAAGATAGTTGTCTCTGATTTTGGTTTAGGCATTGGTATCTGAAGGATGGAGCTACTGTCAAAACAGTAAGCTAATTTCACTAAAGTTTGGTAGGAAAACTATCTAGTACTGACCTATCTGGGCCCCAAAAAAGAGTAGATATTCATATATGTTAAACCTTGGGTAGTGATTTTGCTGCAGTTGTTGTTCTGTGGTGTGCTATAGAAGAATTTAAATGCATTGTCCCCATCTATTATGGTGATAGAGCTGAACTACGAGACACCATGTGTTGTGTGGTAACCCCCGATATACTAGCTAGAATAGATGCATATTCAAGTGTTGGCATTGTAAACTGGTGCTGTTCTATAATTATGTACATTTGGTTATTCAACTTCTAGGTGGAAATATGAACTCAACTGCTTGTTTACAGATTTCACTGATGTGTTTGTAGTACAAAACACTGTTTAAGTTAGACAACAATTAAAAGTTATCACATGGGTACAGGTGATGCACATTTGACAAAACAACTGCATTTAAACAACATTCCATATTGATAGCACTGAAACTGAGTAGGTGTTGAAGGATTGGTTAATATAACATTTGGAGAGTGCTTGTTACTATCTAGTAGCAGTTGATAAAAAGGAGGACAGAACCCCAGTATTCTGTGCAGACTTCAGAGAAGTAAAAATAGTGACACAAGTTGATGCTTCTCCTTTGCTGTATACAGTCAAATGTCTGAATGCTTTAGAGTTTGTCCATTTGTTCAAGATTCTAGATCTGGCTTTCATTTTTTGGAAAGCCAAATGGATGTTCCCAGCTCTTAGAAAGGACTTTTTGAATTAATGCACCCATGTTTTTTAAAGGGCTGACAGAGGTTACACTCAGATGACTGCAGTTGATAAGATGTCTCATCATTGTGGATGATGTGTTAATCACACAACCATTGAAACACCTGAGGATCAAGGGACCACTCCATGGAGAGAACCTTGTCAGGATGAGACAACCGATTTGCAACAAGATTCAGAGCACCCAAAACATGACATATCAGTAGGCGTGTGTGATGTGACTGTGCCCAGAAGAGGAGTTCTAACCCCTGGAACAAAGCATATGTGAACGGATGCCACCTTGTCGATTGATATACAAGACAATAGTCAAATTGTCAAAATGGATCATGACCACTTTGTCTAGTATTAAAGGCAGGAAATGATCCAGAGTCCAATGAATGGCAAGAAGCTCTAGCATATTGATGTGCATAGCCAACTCGACCGAAGACCATCAACCAGCAATTTTCTGTGTATCCAGAAATACTTCCCAACCCATCAGAGAAGCATCTGTAAAAATATGCAACTTTGGAAAGGAAGCAGAAGAGGAACACCCATCGTAGTGTTGTGTCTGTTGAGCCACCAGGCTAAATCAACATGGAAGGAGGGAGAACATAATCCAGGAGATCCCAATAAATGTTCCTCAGATTGTGCAACACCCAATGAATGGTGTGCATGTGAGCATGGCCTAAAGGAATAAGGGCTTCCATGGAAAGAACCTCATGTGCAGTAAGAGAAAAAGAGGATTGAGCCTTGAGAACTAATATTTCCAATGCCTGCAAACAATGTGGAGAGAGGAAAAACATCCCCTAGTGGATAAAGTATTGGGTTGGAAGAAGAAAGGATTTCTCCAACTTCACAAACCCACCTACTTGAGCCTCCACTCAGGAGAAGCAACTGGGTGTGTGCATGAGATGTCTTGACAGGATGGATCTAATAACAGTCATTCATCCATGTAATGGTGGAACTGCAGACCATGAGAATGAATAAGTTGGGTAAAGGACATGACCACCCAACAGGACATGCAGGGTGCAGATGCCAGACCAAATAGCAAAGCATAGAATTGATAAACTAGACCACTGTAGACAAAACGAAAGTAATGTCTAGATGTTGGGGTAATAGTGATGTGAAGGTATGCATCTGTGATATCCACCTTCATCATTCAAAGACCCAGAGTAAACACCTAATGAGGTGTGAGGACAGACTCCATGATGAAATAAGTAAGATTGAGAAAATGACTGAGTAGGGAAAGATCTATTATAGGATGCCAGTCCCTAGCTTTCTTGGGAATGAAAAACAACCTGGAATAGAAACCTAGAGAAGTATGACTGACAGTTTCTATAACATCCTTGAGAAGATTTTGAACCACTTCAGAGAGATGATAGCAAGAGGATCCCAAGGAGGGGGAAGGGATAGGATGTGGTGATTAGGGAGGAGGGTAGAGAAATTGAAGGGAAAAAAACCTTCTGATAACACCTGAAGCATCCAAGGATCCTAGATGAAATCATTCCATAGATGCACAAACTTGGTCAACCATGTTTTGATCTTGCCAGTACCTACTAAATAGTCACTAGTACTGTTGGCAGCAGCAGACCCAGCGACGAGTAATCTGGTGGCTACCTGCCAAAACCTATGAGAAAAACAGGCAAAGGAGCAAAAGTAGGAGGGCAGTAAACATGAACAGGAGCAAGCAAAGGCTATGTTAGGTGAGAGACCAAAGATGTAAGGAAGGAGTGTTGAAGAGCAGCCTCCCCCCTGAACTCTTTACACAGGAGATCTCAAAAGAGGAGCCATGTTTGAAAGGGCCAAGGAAGACATAAGGGTGCAAGTATCCTCTAACAACCTCTTAGGGGAGAAGTATCTCAGAAAGGTGGAGAGGGGCAAACGAAGGTGAGAAAATTGGGCTTGGGTAAATCTTGTAAAGGTATCAGGGTCAGAACCCCTCACCTGAATCAAAAACTCTGAGGTTTCATAGTCAAGAAACAGAAAATCCGAACAATGTTATGCCAAAGTTCAATTATCCAAGGTACTACAAGGAGGATGAGGCATGCTGACTGCAAAATGTAACTGTGCCACAAACTGGTGAGCATGGACCCCAATATCTGGAAATGGAGGGAAAAACAGGTAGTCAGAGGAATGGGTGGAGTGTAAAAGGGAAGTAGAGGAGTCATATGACATAGGAGACACAGATTAAGGGAAATCATACTGTGACACCATATCCAGAAAGACTGAAGACAGTCTGGGAAGTGTCCAGAGGGAATACGGGATTGCACTGCAAAGGATGAAGGGGAAAATGGCTATCCAAATCGCCTCCTTCTTGTCCAGGTTCACCAGGAAAGGGAATATCTAGGCTGGGATCAGGAGACACCATAGGCCAGATAATGGACTCCAATTCCCAACATAGTAAAACCTAAACTTCCTCAGCAAAGTGTGGAGCCTGGGAAACTGCAGGTTGAGGTACAGCAATAGTAGTATTCATTTAAAATACATAAGTAACAACTTACAGTAGCTCAAGTTTAACTACAGAAAAAAATCAAAAGCAGAAACAACAAAGTTGTTGAAAAAAAAGTTTGAAAAATCAAAAGCAAATGCAAGCGAAATTTGAACACGTCTTCATGCTACTATGCCAAATCAATAAGTGAAGATTGGGTTCTACAGAAGGAGCCAGTTGTGCCAGGAGCGTGTGTCACACTGCTGCTGGTGAGGGTAGTCACATGCTTATTTGCATGCTACAGCACAGCTCTACCATGTTAAACATGTGGGGGTAAGTGGGAATATCAAGGCAAATGACAAGCAAAAAAATTGTTTCATATAGAGGACAACATTGAATGAGAAAAGCTATTATGTGAGAATAGGTAAGGTATCTTATCGGAAGTTAATATTAACCCTATGTGCATAGGTGGGGTCAAAGTGTGCAAGCCATGATCTTTAACATAGTCCCATGTGACACGGCATTATGCATTTGATGTCAGAATTATCAACTATTCATTTTACTCTACACTGCTGACTTAGCTGCAATTTGTGGTCAAAGAGAGTAAATACCAGATACAGTAAAGAGATATTGCAAACAACTACAGATATGCATTTCAGTGTTCTTAGAGATTATGCACATGCGCTATGCAAACTGTATGATGGACAAATATATTTTTGTTCATGACATGAACATCACCGTGCACTCCACCAACTCATCAGAGTCTGAGTCAGACTGATGTCTTCAATTCACAGACATATCTTGAGTACAGACACTTGTAACTCATCTGACTTTTTGAGTACAACAGAGTTGGACATTTTACTAAAAACTTCCCACACTTTATGCAGACTGTTTGTTTGTAGTTAAGCACAAAGCTACAGAAAGGGCTATCTGTGCTCTGCCCACCATGGGTATCGAAATGCGGGTTCTAGTGTTGTAAGCCCACAGACATACCGCTGGGCCACTGAGGGCCTTTATGCAGATACACATAGTCATTTCAGACTTATATTCAATATTCATTCTCCAATATGGGGTTGGCCAAATAGACTAGGCCCTTTCACATTTGATCTATTATGTTGAAAGCATATTCCTGTATACCCAGAAATACCTTCCAAAGAGTTCTCTCCAAGGTGTACAGTAATTAATTAATATTCTTGTAAGTAAAACATAGAGTGTTGATAGATCCATGGTTCATTCTAAAGTGGTCATAAAAGAGATCTTTTAATTGATTGAAAAAATTTTTTACTGCCACTTCTTTAGGGTGTGGGTTAAAACCAACTGGAGGGTTGGTTCAAAGACTTGTCAATATTAGGATGAGCTGGGAGTTAATCTCCCGTTCAATGTGTATGGAATATCATCAATGATACAGGTTTTTTAAGATTATGGGATACTGCATAGGGATCCTGGTCTACAAAAAAAGGGATATTAACAATCCTTTCTAACTTTTTTGAGAACAGAATTCTATTATTCTTGTTCGAAGCAGCCAAGAGCTTGTTTTAAAAATCAGAATAAAGATATTGGTTTCTGTGAATTTGGTATCAAGTGTTATGTAAATATCAACAGTAACTCATGTAAGAAGGATAAGAAATAAAGATTCTGTAATTCTTTTTTTCATATTTATGCCAGGTTCAATTTTTTCTGGTAATTTTATCTTTCTTCAGTTCCTCTGAACCTCCCAATACTGTTTTATTCAATACTTTCTCCTCAGTTCAACAGTTGCATAGGTGATTAGCATACATAGAATATAAGACAGTGTTATATCCATTTTTACTTCACATATTTATTTTACGCAAAGAGGCCTTATTTGTGTAAAAAAAATATTAAAATTATCCGGTCCTCTTCTCATATTATACCACCATGCTATATCTTCTTTCTATATATATTTCAACTTTTCAACAGTTTGAAGATAATGAGCAACAAACACATGGGGAATTGGCCACATGCCCATCTAAAGGATCTTGCTCAAGGGCCAACAAAAATGATAAGCAAGACAGTGAGACAGGAGATGAAGCAGATGTGATGTTTTTTTATTTGTTTTGAATTTTACGCAAAGCTACACGAGGGATATCTGCGCTAGCCGTCCCTAATTTAGCAGTGTAAGACTAGAGGGAAGGCAGCTAGTCATCATCACCCACCGCCAACTCTTGGGCAACTTTTTTACCAACAAATAGTGGGATTGACCATCACATTATAACGCCCCCATGGCTGAAAGGGGCGAGCATGTTTGGTGGGACGGGGACTCGAACCTGTGACCCTCAGATTGCGAGTCAAGCTCCCTAACCACCTGGCTATGCCGGGCCCACAGATGTGATGAAACATAAAAGAGCCTGCAACCATTAACATTCAGAGAATACTCTTCAGGCTACCTCCTATATGACAATGCAACTGGTTCTGATTTGAACTTAATGGGGGATAATGTCCACTTCACTGTGCCAAATGTCCAAGACATTCTTTGAAGAAACTGAACATATGTAGTAGCCTTCATGCTCACTTGATTTCAATCATGTCAAGTATATACAATATACACTTGGAAGATACGTCACAAACCATAATATGACTCTAGACACTAAAGATTTCCTGTCAACTTCTCTTTCAGAGGAGCAGTTGAGGATAACATAGGATCTTACAATGAACCTGATTTTAAGCATGCAACACTGGTGCCAGGCTGTCATTGGTGTTTGTGGAAACCATATTCCACATAGAAGTAAAATGTCGCAAAGAATAACAACATAAAATCACATCTAACAAAAGTTAATTTACAAACACAAGCTGAAAAAAAGCAACCATTTTAATTTCAGGTCATATGAATTATCAGCAGATGCAAGATATGCCTAAAAATTCACTGAGGAGATATGACTGATATTATAAAATTGTTCTGTCATCATAATGGAATATCACTAATTCACATTATCCTTTGTTTTGGGCATTGTATTTAGACATTAATCACATATTTAGCCTCCATATGATCCATGAAAAAAGAGAGATTGCATATAACTTAGCAGAGAATATGGAAGGAATCCCATGAGCAACTATTCAGTCACTACAAACCAACACTATACCAGCCAAGTCACTTGATTTGGAGATATCAGTAAAAAAAGGAATGAAGAATAGGTAGCTAAAAAATGCTCATGAAAAAAAGCCATACCTTCTATTCAGGTGTACTTAATTTCTCACAGTGATTCAATGATAGATTACAGGTGGGAAAAGTAATCAGTCAAGGCCAAAATCAATCAAAATTCCATGGATATGTATGATAAAAGCTAAAGTAGCAGACCATTTGTGACATGTAAACAAAATGCTAAGTGGGAGGCCTTGGTGGGTATTGTAGAATTGCAGAATAATGTAAGGACAATTATTTATATCAAATATGAAGTACAGGTTGAAACAATTCACAATACAAGCATGAGACAAAACATATAATTTTCCTAAATGAAGATGCATTTCCAATAGGTACTTCCCTCTACCCACAAGATTAGTTTTTCTCATTTCGTGATGCATTCTATATGCAAACTTTTCAGAAATAAATGCCACAAGCCTTCCCCTGTTCGAATACAAAGTTCCAAAACGTCTCTCATGCATCACCTCTCCGCCAATAGGAGAGCACTATTATCACATGACACATGTGACTCCCTCTACGCACCACTACCAAACTAGCACTTAGAAGTTTGGAAAAGACATGAGCACCGGAAGATTGTGGGGAGGACAGGTGGGAAGTGTGAGAGGTGGGAAGTACCTACCAGAAATACATTTTCATTTAGGAAAATTATAACTTCCAATAAGGTACTCTCCTTTCGAAGATAAAATTAGCTTGAATCCAACATTGAAATGGAGGAGGGTCTGGTGTGAGGGAAGCACAGGCGTATCCCCTGGAAGTACCTGGAGGACAACTCCGAAATGAGAGGAGCAGATCAGATGATCTGAGGAGGGATACCACAACACATCTGAGCTAGGTATCTCTTTGCCAGGAACATTGACATGATCAGGAGGACCTGAAATGGCGTAACATAAAAGGGAGTACATCCACATGGGAAAGAATAGTTTAACAATGTGATCTTAAACAGAAATCAGAATCACTCAATCCCACAATGGAAAGTGGACAAGTGAGGATGTGTCCCATGGTGGCTAGGGTATGATGGACCATACTTGGTAAGTCAACTGCATCCAAACCTCACTCTCTGGGTACCAACATCCTCTCAAGGGTAGGAAGAGGATCATACCATCATCACCTCAAGTCCCAGAGTCAAGAAAGAACCTAACATTAGACTCCAGGAACTCACAGGGTAGTCCAATGCCAGGGATCCAGAAATGTGTCACCAGGAATTTGAAGGAAGTCCATCGCATGCGCTCAACCCCCGCAACGATGAACCAGCAAAAACAACCTCATCCACCAACAAAGGAAAATCAAGGACAAAAGCAGAAACAGGCCATGCAGACTTTCTGCAACCCACAACAAAGGAAAATCCAGGACAAAAGCAGAAACAGGCCATGTAGACCTTCTGTAACCCACAACAAAGAAGACAAGTCAAGAGGAGAAGATGGAAAACCTGAAACCTGTGTGAGGACTTACGTGATTGATTCACTTGATCTCCAAAACCTCAATCGCTGGGTACCGACATCCATGCAAAGGTAGGAGGAGGGCACCCAACTGGAGTGGTGAACTGGATTTGGGCATCTCAACTCTGGGAAGATCTTGTAACTCCCTCTACACCAGCAGAACACCACTGCCCTACTCTGAACTGAATGGTTATAGCCATCTTTGTGGAACCCATCCAGCAGGTTGCCTCCATAGTCAACCACCCAAATGGCTTGGAACTGGTAAGTGGTAAGGACTCCCATATTCCACTGGAAGAAAGGGGAGAAAAGTGTGGTGGAGAGTCCAGAGGGACTGCAACACCCAAGACAGTGCAATGAGCGATCCCGAAACCCTATTTTGAAAAACAGACCACACTGATTTATTCAATCTAGGCATGGCAAGAATGGGCAGCAATCCCCTCTGCTTTACCCTTGCCATCAATGGATGGTACGGTCCGGGACAGGCATATAATGATGCAATTATCATGAGGAATTTACACTCTAGTGATCTTGGGAAACATCCCAAAGGTGAGCATTCATAGCCATGGAAAATGTATAAGAATCAACATGGCTTACAGTGCAAATTTGATAGCAATATATCTGTGAATGGTTATAGCCGTCTAAGTGGAACCCATTCCAAGTACAGACAGAATACCTGGTCAAGCACCACTCGTCATAGAGTGGGATCCAAAGTGAAGCTGAATCAGGGGCCCCTGAAAGAAAAGAAAGCATTAGTGAGGACATACCTCATGTCACAGCCGTGCCAAAATCTGTAGAATAGCCACAAGCAGCAGGTGATACCCTGAAGAAGCAGAAACACTGATGTGGTATAGGTAGTGGGAGATGAATGTTTGCAGGGTCATCCACATGCCCAATCTTAGAATCTCTTTCAATGGCCAACGAAAACATGAGGCAGGAGAGGGTAAGTTGATGGATTTGATGTGATGAAACATGAAAGAGATCAAGCTGGGAAGGAGACAAGGAATAGGCCAACTAGATCAAACATTGAAACCAATTGGTCAGGGTAACTGGGGAAAGATCACAGGAAGAGAAATGTTGCCAAGGAATAAAAAGGTGGAAACGAGAACCCCAAAAGGAAGCTGTGAAAGCAATATAACAATGGAGGGCACAGACAAGACAGGGGAGTCTATCCAGATCAGGACGAGGGTAGAGATGAGATATAGAAGATAGCGAAAAAAGAGGACTGACTAAAACCAGGGTAATTTGTGATAGAGAGTGGAGGCAAAGGTATTGATATGGGGCATACCCAGACAGAGCCACCGAAAAGTGCCAGTATGCAGGAACCACTCTGTGGGATAAACTCAATCTGGTCAGGAGAGATGATTAGCTACGACATTAAAAGCACATCTGATACATGACACACAATCAAAAAACGTGATATGTGTGTGCTCAATAAAGAAAATCCATAGTGCAAAAGCATAGGGATCTGGACCTGGTGCTACCTTGGTGATTGATATAAGCCACCATGGTAGAATTGCTGGGATGGATCATAACCAGCTGGTGACTGGCAAGAGAAAGAAATTGATCCAAAGCCTGAAGAACAGCCAAAAGTTCTAGAACATTGATATGAAGAGAACTGTCTACCACAGACCAACAATCCAAAACCTCCCGGTGATCCACCGAGGCACCCCAGCCCTGAAGAGATGCATCCGTGAACAGATGTAAATTTGGCCACAGTGAAGGAAGCGGGACCCCACCAACATGTGGACCCTATTCAACCACCAATGGAGATCGTCTACAAGGCATGAGGGAAGAAATATTAGAGTATCAAAGGGATCCTGGGCAAGGTTCCTTTGATCTATTGAAGAAACAGCATATGGGCCCTGCCCAGGGATATGAGATAGGTCATGGAGGACCACATTCACAAAAGTGACAGAACCTTGTGAACTGTAAGTGAGGGAACAGATAGAGCTTTCCAAATGGCCCATTCCATAGAATGGAGCCAGAGAGGAGAAGGTTGGGCCTGACTGAAATGGGATGGTTTGAGTTTTTATGTTTTCTGAAGGCTAAGTATATAAAGACATCTACTGAAAAGCTTTTTGAAACTTAAGCATACCATTTCTTGATAATAAGTGAAATCCTTAAAAAAGTTAACAGATTAATAAACCAAGATTTGCCTCAATGAAATTCCTCATTTTCAAAAATTAAAGAAATATGTAGTTAAAGGTCCTGAAGAGTATCTTAACTTTACTATCAGATATGGTCTTACATGTGCAAAAATATATGGCTTTAGGAGTTGGAACATTTTTCAGTTGTATAGGTTCAAGTTTTGAAAGGTAGAGCACTTTATTATTTTGATCATTCTTTAGCAGGTCATTCGGGTATTGCAAACATGGTTAAAAGAATTAAGCAGATTGTACTAGCCAGGATTAAGGTTAATGACTAAAATGTATATTTTGTCATGCCATTATGAAATGTAATAACCCTCACACCAGATGCAGGCAGACCTAGTACTACTCATCTGTTCAAAATATTCTTTTTCATACGTAGAAATAGGCTTCCATACAACTTATATGGGTAATAAATACAGTTTTTATTGTATAAAGTAATGTATATTCTACAAAATCTAATAAGAAAGTGGATGCTGATGTATTTCAGAGACTGTTACAAGATATGGTTGTAGCACTGGGTGATTAAGTTGATATATTCAATTACCTAAGAGCATTGATTAGTGTTAAGTAAAATAGTTGACTAACTGATATTTTGATCAAACCAATCAATGTCACAAAAATAATCAACTAAAAAAATCGGTGTTTCCAACTGTTAGTGTTTTTGATTATTCCAATTATCCAAGAAATTGAAATTCACCATTACAATTTCTTATTTTTTAAGTTAAGGTTGCTCAACTTAATGAATTAGTGACACAACTGATGAAAATAATCTATGTTAGTTCTCCAATTATTCCAACCATCCAAGTCTCATGTGAGAATAATCAATTAGTTGGATGTAATTAATTACCAAGCCCAATGTTTAATCCATTAGCACATTTCTCTGATCACCCAGCTCTACATGGTTGCCCTACACACAGTATCAGGTCACAGTTTATTACATGGCTGCTCCATGTATGTGGGATCAGATTGTGGTTTACTACTGTTTCAGTTGCTAATTCACAATGTGATTTTGTTTAACATCAGTTAATATTCCTCAAACAAATTCAAATAACAGGTAAATAAAGTTTTAAAACAACTTTCAGGTTTTGAATTTCTGAGTACTAAACAATGTGGGATCATTAAGTACCCATATCTTGAGAACATCACCACATTACAATACTGGAGCTGTCCTTTCTTGCTTGTGTGAAAAACAAAATGTAAAATTCTTGTTATATGTACTTTTAAGTCATGAAGAGACTGGTACAAAAAGATATTTAACACAGTACTGTGAGAATTTTTAAAAGTTCTTCAAACTGATACATAAATATGTTCATAAAACTCAAAATATTACTATCTCAAACTTAAGAAATTTTAATATTTGTGCATATAATTTGGCAATGGTAAAAACCCACCTACATTTCAATCATTTAAGATTCATCTAAGTTAAGCTTATTAAAAACTGACCTTCACAGTGCTGAAAAATATATCTTCAATGATTTATAAATTCTTTTTAAACCACACTATAACATGTAGGAGTGTATCATGTATTTCACTTAATGCCCAATTTGGCATTGTATGATTCCTGTCCAGTAAATGTGAATAATTTAGGGCTTATATACCACAACTGATTTATTTTCATAAGAAGCCCACTAGAAACTACAAAATCTGGGGTTGATTTACTGTTTGATAATGGAAATTCAAATAATATGGATAAAGGTATTCAGAATGTTATTTAGAAAAGGTATTTAATGTTAGAAGTGATCACTAAAATGTGGTACAAGTAAATTTATAATTTATGGGTTACTAAGGAGCCTTTCATTTTGGCTCATCAAGAATGTCCTGACTCTCAGATAATCCCCAAATGTGAATACTAATCAGAGTCCAACTCTAATCACCTTTAATACCAATTAAGGTTCACACCTTTTCAATTTTCATACTCTCCTGTAAAATTACAGCTTTATACTACTCTAAATAGCAATTTGTTGCAGAGATTTACCATCCTATTGAAAAAATAAAACTGCTCAACTAGTGATGAGTGTGACCTTTCCAAATATCAAGTTTCTGACCTTGCTTTACAACGTTAGAATTCAACAACATAAAAAAAAAGATGCACCAATCTTATCAATAACTTTAATAATATTAAATTATCCTAGGTAACAAAACAGTCAATATTTTGCAAGCTGCACATATGAACAAGTTTAAGTACCTAAAATTAAATGTGTAAACCCTGCAATACATATGAACTAAAATAATGATCTGTTCTGAGTTTTTACAAACATCATTGACGTATTACTATTAGTCTATACAACTAGTGGTAGTAGTACTAGTTGTACCATAGTGTCATACAAGTTCATACTAGAACTATCACTTATTGTCGCAATTTTATTTAGTATTACTATTACAATTATTATTAATATTATGCATTATATTTTAAAAGTATTACTATTAGTTAAAACAGTTATACAATATTACTTCGCATGATCTTTGTTATGCAAAGAGAACAAGCGTTTTATTTTTCATTTAAACTACTAGCTAAATTTGAATAAAAATGTAGATTTCAAATGAAATAACAAAAGCGTAAAAATTAATTTATAATAACATACAATTCACGTCACACATTCTAGTAACAGCAACACGATACTAAGTCAGAATTACTCCAATGAAGTACGACGGCTTTCTTTCTAAATACATTAAGTTATGAAAAGCAAAATCCATAGTATGAAAAACTTCTCTGATTATCCGTTATACGTTGATTTTTTTCTTTATTTTTTAACATGTTGTGTTAAATATTTGTTATGGTTAAACATTATTAAATAAGCTGAAAATACTTTAAACGTTTAAGAAAAATTCAATCTTATTTTAAAGGTATTGTGAAATAAGTAGCGTTTAATTATTTTAAACTATAGTTGTATATGGCGGCTTGTTGCCATTTATTTGTTTTAGAATAAAACCACATTAGGCTGTTCGCTGTGTCCATCGCAGTGAATCGAGCACATGTATATTTACAATTGTATCTTAATTCTTAAAAATTACAACTACGTTATTACATATACATGTTCTTGGAACGGGCGATTCAAAATTTTGTAAATTTCAGACCCTGATATGTGTAAATATTATGAAAAGTGAATTTATTACAAGTGCTATTTAGAAATAATGTCCGATTAAAACTTTTAGAAAGTGCCACAAAGATATGAATATAAATTGTTAATATTCAGGCCAGAACGCGGGATGTTTGAAAGGTTTTTCTAATTTGTGAGATCAAAAGTCAATAGATGCTGTGCAAAGCAAATTAATGTATGGGTGCATACACTCCAGAAAATTTGTAAAAAATGGGTGCTATGAAATTAAATCTGGAGGCAATTTGCATGAGATACAGCTTTGAAAAATTGCTTGGCATTTCACATAAAATCCACAAACATCCAATGAAAAGTCAACAAATCATCATTCTGTTGTAACACTGCATGGGGAACTAGAGTTAAATTAGCATAAATATATATGCTTTATTACAGTAAAGTACTGTACTATCTATAAGCAGAGCAGTTATTAATTGTTAGGTTATCATACTTATTTAAACAACTCTGTATTACAATAGTATATTAGGTATTTCAATTATTGGCCATCATATACATGCATGTATGCATTACTGTTTGTTTGTTATGGATTTCACGCAAAGCTACACGAGGGCTATCTGCGCTAGCCGTCCCCAATTTAGCAGTGTAAGACTAGAGGGAAGGCAGCTAGTCATTACCACTCACCGCCAACTCTTGGGCTACTCTTTTACCAACGAATAGTGACCGTCACATTATAACGCCCCCACGGCTGAAAGGAAAAGCATGTTTGGAATGATGGGGAATGATTGTGAGTCGAGCGCCTTAACCACCTGGCCATGCCGGGCCTACGCATTACTGAAATAACATGTTAGTATGCACCATTCTTCTGGGGTGCTTTTCCATAAGTAACTTACATACAGTTTCATTGTTGATTGTTAGATATAACAATGCCGAATTAACGCAAAGGCTAACTGGGCTGGAGCCAAGGGAGCCTAAGCGCTATCTCAAATGTGTAATATTTAAATAAACACTTATACTGAGTTAATCTTCTCTTACTTATGTGCAGTTTATGTTACACAGTAAATCACATCTCATTAAAAGGCCAAAGCTTTTTAATAGATGTACTTAGTAAAAGTAATAAAATATTTTAACTTTTTTTGTAATATATTAAACATTTTTCCAGGATAAAAAATATTGTTTTATTTATTTATTTAATTGCGTTCAAAGATAAATATCGATTTGTGGGTTTTTGTTTCGTTTAGTTAATTGTGTTTGAAAATACAAATTTAATTTTTAGTTTGTGATTCAGTTATTTAACTGTATTCAAAAATAAAAGTTTTATAAACCAATAATTCTTCTTAATGAAATAGGGTGAAAATACATCTGATGTCCTATTTAAATTTTTAGCCCAGGGCCTCATAAATACTTAACCCGACATTGGATATAAACGACTGTTTCTGTTTAAATTTAATGCGACTGTTATAATTTAGATGGTTCATATAGCACGAGTGTTAAACTTAGTTATTTTCGAAGTAATAGTTTATCGCAAGTTTGCTAACGTAACTGTTTACGAACCACACGTTATGTAGTTCAATAGTTATGAATTGGTAATTATTATATTCTTGCGTTTTTTCTTGAACCTTTTGAGATTTTCTCGTTGTTTTAATTGAGTATTATTGCATCATAATATCTAGTAGTGTATCGAAAGTTCTAGATCTCTAGACTGAGTGATTGTGAGTTTAGCCATACAGGACGTATAGTGGCGGTTTTAAAATGAAAATATCACAGATTTGATTGTAATAACAGTGTAGAGAAGAATAATTCGTCTTGTTAAGTGTGTTCTAAAGTAATTGAATCAGACTGTGTGGACTTTGACGAAAAAAGAGACAATTAGTTAAACCTGTGGATACAACTGTGATAACCAACATGTGTAATGAACATTGGCATATACACTTGACTTGTTTTAATATTTTATTTTAAAAGAAGTGGACTGTGTGCTATTTGTTTATTGTTGAAATTTATCGCCAACTAGTCACAGACACCAACTGTAAAGAATCTGGCACATACAAATAAAACCTGACATTGATAGTAGTATCATAATGATTATGTATTAAAGCTAGAGCTCTCAGTCTTTCTTCAGCTTGTGAACACTTCAGATAATTATTCAACTGGTAGTAAACAGGTGCCGAACATTCACATGAACTTAGTGGTAGTGTGGTTTCAGTAATATAAAGATATTTGGTATACTGAAGCATGTTTTTAAGCAGTCAGTCAGTATCTAGACCTGTCCTAGAGAGGTATAGAAAGCCATATTGTCTTTCATCATTGAAGTCTTCATTAAAAATATTGTTACGTCTCCGTTTGTTAATTGATTTTTCCGTAACT
>NW_013668198.1:161499-173096 GCF_000517525.1 Limulus polyphemus | reverse complement strand
CAAAACTATGTGTCTATTCCATAAGTAATAAGATATGGAATAGACACATAGTTTTGTTTTGTAATAAGGTATGGAATAGATTTTATGGAATAGACACATAGTTTTGCCTTATTACAAAACAAAATTATGTGTCTATTCCATACCCTATTCCAAAACAAAACTTTATGTCCATTCCATACCCTATTACAGAACAAAACTTTGCGTGAGTTGCTTGAAAATGTCGCTAATAGTCAAGATGAAGGAATAAAACCGTTAATGGAGCCTCATCAGCAAGTTTGTAATTATAGTAAAGTTTTTACTGCTTAGCTTCAGTAAATTTGCAAGTGGTGGACCATCAACATCATATATATACAACTTGATATTAAGTGTACCTTGATACTGTTCTGGAAGTGCGTATGTTAAAGGTGTAATAGTTAATTGTTATTTTCTTATTTTGGAAAGACTCTGAGCTGGGAATCATTAGTGGTAACTCAAACTAAATTATCTATTCCAGAAAGTAATAACGTATAATGACGTAAACCAATTACATGGCTCTCGGTACATTCCAAGAGTATACATTATGTAGTCTTCGTGTGATGACGAGGTACTCGTTTCTCATTAGCTCATCTACTTGCTTCGCCGAACTAGTGATGACTATGCAAACGGATAAGCTATGTCTATGTTTTATTGTTTCAACGTCCATGTAAACATGGTCCTCAATCTATCAGCTTTATAAAATGTTTTAATGACATGGCTTGGTTTAAGTGAACAACCTGTCAACTATTACTTGTACAGGTTCTTACGTACTCGTTCCTTACATATCTACTATTGAATCGGCCCTGCATCGCAATCTGAGGGTCGCGGGTTCGAATCCCCGTCACACCAAACATGCTCGCCCTTTCAGCCGTGGGGACGTTATAATATGACGGTCTATCCCACTATTCGTTGGTAAAAGAGTAGCCCAAGAGTTGGCGGTGGGTGGTGATGACTAGCTGCGAGACTTCCCTCTAGTCTTACACTGCTAAATTAGGGACGGCTAGTGCAGATAACCCTCGTGTAGCTTTGCGCGAAATTCAAAACAAACAATCTAATACTGAATGTACGCCAATTCGGTGTTACGATAACATATTGATAGAACTAAACACGTGTTTACAGAGTCTGGAATGTTCACTATTATATATACGTGAATCAACATCCTATTGGCAAACATCGTGTACTAGCTCTATAGTAACATATAAAGTCTTTCTCACGATGTTGTTTTACTGAACATATATAATATTTCCGCCATCTTTCTTTTACGAACATACGTAATCGACGTTCATATGATTCTCTCATCTTTTATTTTCGAATGTACGCATTATTGTTTAAAATATTCATGCATTCCTCCACCGTTCTTTTTTCCAGAACAGGAATACATATATTATTATTTAAAGTGTTCTTGTAGTTTCGCCAACATTGTTTTTCGAATATTTGTACAATTGTTTAAAATGTTTATGTAACAAAGTCGTTTTTTTCGAATGTGTGAATTATTGTAAAGTTCGTGTGACTCCGTCACCTTTCTTTTTGGAATATTTTATTGTTTAATATTTTTATGTGACTCCACCACCTTTCTTTTTGGAATATTTTATTGTTTAATATTTTTATATGACTCCGCCACCTTTCTTTTTGGTATTATTGTTTAAATTTTTAATATGACTCCGCCACCTTTCTTTTTGGAATGTATTATTGTTTAATATTTTTATATGACTCCGCCACCTTTCTTTTTGAAATGTATTATTGTTTACATTTTTTATATGACTCCGCCACCTTTCTTTTTGGAATGTATTATTGTTTAATATTTTTATATGACTCCGCCACCTTTCTTTTTGGAATGTATTATTGTTTAATATTTTTATATGACTCCGCCACCTTTCTTTTTGGTATGTAATATTGTTTAAATTTTTAATATGACACCGCCACCTTTCTTTTTGAAATGTATTATTGTTTAAATTTTTACATGACTCCGTCACCTTTCTTTTTGAAATGTATTATTGTTTAAATTTTTTATATGACTCCGCCACCTTTCTTTTTGGAATGTATGTATTATTGTTGAACATGTTCATATATTTCAGATCTTGTCTGGCCTCTCGGAGCATTAACGGAAGGTATGTATTTATTATGTTTGTTGTTTTTTTGCTCTTGACTCAAGAGCTTTTGATCTGGGGGGGGGGGATACAATATCATGCGTGTATTTATATTTATTTAAAGTATTTAGAATTTAATTATGTCGTAATCTCAACTCTTGTGTGAAACATAAAACAGTAAGTGATAAAGAAAAGGGATAATTTCTAGTTCAAGGTTTTCTTACTATCCGTAAATCTCAACTGGACAGTCTGTAGACCAAATAATTTATAACTGATCCAATATCACTTTAATATAGAGTGTTAACAAACTATTTTGATTTTCTAAAAAAAAAAGGGGGGGATTTGTTTTAGTTAAATATCAATTTCGTTGAAAAGCACCTAGTAAATGTGTCTATTCCACAACCGGCAAAATAACGAAATAACTTGCAATGTCAATCTCTCCCCCCCCCCCCCCATATCCCTACTAAATCTTTAACTGAACTTAATACTTTACACAAATATGAAATATTTATATGGTGTTGTATTTGTATAATAAAGTATGAGAAAATTGTCATATTAATCAATATAATTATCTCTATTTGTATATTCAACTTCAATCAATCCTCTATTCTAAACGCACCTTTTTCCCTTCCAATACGTTAAAGTGTATACGTTTTACTAAACACGTGGCTCTAACCGTTTATACTTTAGCCCTCAACAACGTCAATTGGTGACATAGTATACAGATTGGCTGTGAAAATTTGGTGTCTCCGTGTGTATCTGTTGAATCACGAGCTGCTTTTAGCTGTTAATAAATAAAGCATGTAATAAAATATAGGGGGCAAAATAAGTAACAATCGGTATTGACCGCACGATACATAGGAGTAGTTTACACGGGGGGTGGGGGTAGGGGAGAATCTTCCCCTCAATCTTTCATTAATGGATAATTATTCCTCCCGATATTTCACTGGAAATGGTATATTATTATTACATACCCGTTGTGTTAGAAAACAGCGGAAACGAACGCCAAATACGTATTTAGACGAATCCTGAGGCATGTTCTTGAGTTTTAGATATTAAATGTTTTTGTAAATGGTTCTGTCAGTTTCGTTCAATTTTCAGAATGGAACTGTACTTTTTGGGCTGATTTATTCTTGCAAGCTTGTTTGTTTGTTTGGTTTGGATTTCGCGCAAAGCTACACGAGGGCTATCTGCGCTAGCCGTCCCTAATTTAGCAGTGTAAGACTAGAGGGAAGGCAGCTAGTCATCACCCCCACCCCAACTCATGGGCTGCTCTTTTACCAACGAATAGTGGGATTGGCCGTCACATTATAACGCCCCCACGGCTGAAAGGGCGAGCATGTTTGGTGTAACTCGTGACCCACAGATTGCGAGTCGAGCGCCCTAACCACCTGGCCATCTTGCAAGCTAAACATTATATATATGTATATAACTTGTATATTATAACCTAATTGTATTTGAAGTCTATTTACAAGATACGCAAATTAGGCCTTGAAATTTTCAAAGCATTGATCAATGCCAAGTTAACGATATGGTTCAGTTTGTGGCTAAGTAATGGCGAGATATAGAAACTCTTAATGAAAAGACTTATATTTTGTATTTTTAAACTAATTAAGTAGAAGCATATAAAAGTATACCCAACGTTTCGAGAAACAATGGTTCTCTTTCTTCAGTTGTACAACAATGCTGACGTTATTAGTGTAGTCTGGAATCGCGGCGCGAGTTTCGTAAGACATACATCACGCGCCCGTCTCGCGCCGTGTATGTATATCTTGGATCGGTAATATGTGCGGCTCACAGAAATGGATAGAATTGTAATCGAGAATGCTTTATTTATTCGACAAACCGTTGGCGAATTGGAAATTTACAAAACGATTTATATGTGTGCAGTATCACACGCGCAGTAATTTTACGTGTTCTAAAATAGCAAAATATGTTAATACTTTTACAGAATTCCCAGGCAGTGAAGCCTAGTAACGGGTATTATCATGAAAAGCAGATGCTATCGAGTTGTAAATCACGTTTCGTGGTTGTTTGTCTTCAACGTTAGACATGTAAAAAACATCTGTTTTTAATAGCTTTGTTTATAAATGTGTGTGTGTGTGTGTTTTGTTTTTATTTTAACTTTGCAATTCAAGTTGTAACGATGTTTTGGTCAAACAAATAGTTGCTATTATGGGATGCGTTTACTAACAAAGATTGTTATCACATTTGGTGTGACAAAAGTAGTAACTTTTATGAATACTTTCGTCACCTTTGGTTCTTTTCTTTTCCAGTAGGATTTCCGGCTTACGGCTATGGACGTGGAGGTTACGCCGGCTATCCAGGGTTCGGCTATCCGTTCGCAGGTATGAACTTAAATATGCAACAGATCTGTATTCCGTGCCCTTTGGATCACGTGAGTGTCTACAATTTACACGCGATGCAGCTATGACGGCCAACAGCCCAGCCTCGTCCTCTCCGTCGTTCTCGCTCCCCAGGTTGCTCTGACTGTACCCTAGCTTGCGCTGTCTCGGCAGTGTTCGGACTGGTGACGTAAGCGTCTTCGGGTAACATTCGGTTCTGGTCGGCATCAGTTCGGTTTTATTTTATAATCAGATGATCGCCGAAATGGGGAGTGCATTAAGTCCACCTCAGTGATATTTTGTTGTAAAAGAAAATCGGGAAAAGCCCATGTTTTTTACAATTGCAATCACGTATTTTTATTTTTTTGTGTTATTCCCATGACATTTGTGCCAAAGTTTCCGCTAAACCCAACCTCGGAGGCTCTTATATCTTTATCTCTCAGGTGAAAGAAACACAAAGAAACTATGTTTACACCCTAACGGTTGTTGTTTTGTCAAATGTTCACGCTGTACAAGAATTCCATAAATGAACAAGTTATATTTTACAAATACAAGCTCAAGGTGTGATCAGTAGATCCACAAATCTTTAAGTTAGGCTTACTTAGCAGAGGGAATGGTGGGAATTAAATTTTGCACTCGGAGACTATTGATATATATATAGATCTAATAGGCCGATTGTATTCAGTTTTTAGGGCTCGGAGAGGTCACTGCGGCAGATTGTAGACTAGATTGTTAGAAGAAAGAAAAAGTTTTTATTAGTCTGTTAGAATACCTGTCTCTGTCTTACGTCCTCGGAATAGGACCGAAACTGTTTAGGTGTGTAATCCAGTGTTTCCTATAGTTTAGGGACATTTATACGGCTTAGGCCTACCTGTCTTGACAAGGTTTTACACTGAAGATGTTGTAGTCTATAGGTTAGATAGAATACTGAGTGGTTACGAGATTCTATTTTAGCTTATGGTCTATCAATAATTTTTTTTTAAATTAGGTTAGTTCACTTCGTACTCTTCTGTTCGTAATAACATAAACAAACATATCTATTATACGGCTTAGGCCTACCTGTCTTGACAAGGTTTTACACGGAATATCTAGTAGTCTATAGGTTAGATAGAATACTGCGTGGTTACGAGATTCTAATTTAGCATATGGTCTATCAAACAATTTTTTAAATTAGATTAGTTCACTTCGTACTCTTCTGTTCGTAATAACATAAACAAACATATCTAGTGAAGGAAAAACTAAGCATAGCACTTGGTTAGCTTGGGTATTTCCAGACTTCTCACCAAGGGAGAACCTCGCGTCTGGTGAATAAACCAGTTAATCTATGAGGATGGCTTTTATCGCAGAAGGAAATGTGAAATTATGAATTTTTTTTTATATTGTGAATTTGGATTTTAATGACATGGATTTTGATGGAATTGTTTTAATTGTATAAATAAATTATTTCAAACGTTACACTGAACGTTTTTCTCATCCATTCTACATTACGATAAGTTAATAGAAATTTCACTCAATATACCATACCAGCACAGTGAAAAACAAGCCAATCACCACACAATATATCATACCAGCACGGTGAACAACAAGCCAATCACTACACAGTTCCTTGAACATCGCTTTGTGAGTGCCACAAAAATTACTTTTTAAATATTAGTAAACAGTTTGATCTAAAACTATTCGCATTCTTACTGCATAGTCTAATCTAAAACTGTTAGTGTCTTAAAGTGTTTTGAATTTAAGTTATGCCTATAAAATTAATGTTATTTGAATTTTTCTTTTGCTAACTATAAAATGCTAACTCTAGAAATAGCACGTGTTTCCTAGCCAGATTATTTTTTATGGTGTTATCTGTACGTGTATTTCGCTAGAATCAGGCGTTTGATCCTGCACAGTGTAGCTAACATTGTCTTTTCTGTACCTAACGAAATTTATCTGTTCTATATTAAATATGAGTAGGGTTTATAATGGTTATGTCTAACCATGAGAAGTGTTAACAATCTTATGCCAAGTTTGAGAAATATGTGCAACATTAGTACCTAAGTCTAATCATAGTATCTTTAACCCTGACAAGTGTTAACAATTTTATACTAAGTTTGAGAAGGTGTGTGACAGTATTATCGGAGTCGTCAGTCTAATCATAGTATCTCTACCCCTGACAAGTGTTAACAATTTAATACTAAGTTTGAGAAGGTGTGTGACAGTATTATCGGAGTCGTCAGTTAAACCATAGTATCTCTAACCATGACAAGTGTTAGCAATTTTATACTAAGTTTGAGAAAGTGTGTGACAGTATTATCGGAGTCGTCAGTCTAACCATAGTATCTCTAACCCTGACAAGTGTTAAACATTTTATACTAAGTTTGAAAAGGTGTGTGACAGTATTATCGGAGTCGTCAGTCTAACCATAGTATTTCTAACCCTAACGAGTGTTAACGATTTTATACTAAGTTTGAATGGGTGTACAACAGTATTATCGGAGTCGTCAGTTTAACCATAGTATCTCAAACACTGACAAGTGTTAACAGTTTTCTACTGAGTTTGAATAGGTGTGCAACATTAGTACTTAAGTCTAACCAATAGTATCTCTAACCTTAAGGAAGGTTAACTATTTTCTATTAAGTATCAGTAGAATATGTAACAGTTCTACCAATGTCATTTGTCTAACCTAGATGCTTCTAACCCTAAATAAGGTTATCTGTTCTATATTAAGTTTAAGCAGTGTGTGTGTGTGTGTGTCGCAGTTGTATTAGAGTCGTTAGTCTAACCTTGGTTCTTGTCGTTCTTGTTTTGTTTGTTTTTTTAAGCGCAAAGCTACACAATAGGCTATCTGCGCTCTGTCCGCCACAGGTAATTGAACCTCGAACTTTATCGTTGTAACCCCATAAACTTACCGCTGACCCATCAGGGAACCTAACCTTCGTAATCTCTAATTGTCAGGAAGTTCATATATTTTATAAGTAGGAGTAGAAAAGGTAAAAATTGTCACATAGTCGTTATTCTAACCTTGGTTCTTCCTGCCTTCAAAAAGAACGATGTGTCAGTTTTAATTCTAACTAATCTTTCCGACTCGAAGCATGATAGCACCCTTTGTTTTTTCCTACAGTTTCTAACGTGGTATTTAACTAACTGAAAAGTTTTCTTTACAGACACGGAGTGTCCTGTTTAAAGGTATTAACAGATGTTGTTATAGTCGTAACGCACAACTGTAGTGAATACAGCTACTCTGTTTTCTAACCTAAGTCGCTTTTATCGTTTCATACATTTATGTTTCAATATTTTGTTTGATTTATTGTTTGGTTGTTGTTCTTATTCTAGGCTACTTTCAGTACAATTTATAAGTATAATAACCTGATGAATATAGAAGTATAGGGATTAACGTTCTTGAAAATTAGTCTGTTTTACCCTGTGGCATAACTACAAAATACGCCCTCCATCCGCATAAAAAGTAATTGGGCCCTATACATTTATTTCCTTATCACAATAAATACGATTCTGGCTAATTCGGACACCCTTTTGGCTCTCTTCTCCCGCAATTATGGGGGCATGCTCAGGCCACTGACCTTACCTCAACTCTATTACCCTGTTTGTAGTATAATTATCAAAAATACGGCATGTTAAATGACATTAATATTGAACGACATGAACTTAACTGAATATGTGATTTTAAGCCTTTCGTATTATCATGAAGACGAAATTAATATCAGGACCCACAGTAAGAAGAGAGAGACTGTGATATAATATTACCATATAAATGCAATATTTTTAAGAGTAGAGAAAGCGTAATATAACATCACCAGCTACGATATCATTTTTGCTGGACATTAGGTTTGAATGTTTTGTTGCCTTTACCACGTTATAACGGTTTTTACACTTACCATGTAAATTTGTTTACTTTACTCGTTATAAGCATATATTTCTTAGTTATTGTATTTTTTCAGACCTACTGCAAAGTATCTGTGATTTCCCACCCTCAGTGACTCACCGGTAAGTCTGAAGGATTATAACGCTAAAAACAGGGTTTCGATACTCGTGGTGAGCACAGCACAGATAGCCCAATGTGTAGCTTTGCGCTTAACAACAAACAAACGGTGATTTCTAGTAATTATTTAGATTCTAAAGTCATGTTTTATTACTTAAGCCTACTTCTGTAGATATTTTCTTGTCCACCGAGAAACAAAAAAACACTATATTTAACTATTTAGATGAGGACATTCAAATAAAATGTTATATATTAAGCAGGTTTAAGCAGAGAGAGGAAACAAGTTGTATGTAAAGACCCAATGTTTGTTAAAACAATTTAAAATCACTAAAAAGACCAAATCCAAACGCAAGACGTGATAAAGCACCGCCTGTACAAAAACAATAGTTATCAACAGTTTAATTATGTATTAACTAATGTTTAATTTCACGCTGTTTGGAATACAGGTTATTTTCAAACTCAAATAACCAGAGATCTAAAAATACTATAAACTCTCAACTACGATATATTCTAAGCTGTAAGTTGATTTACTGGATTCTCTGGAAATAGACAATTTCTTATTTTCTTTTTACACGCTCCTAAACAGTTCTTATTACTCAGCGAATGAATCCTAAAAAAACGTATTTCTGATACAACTTGTACAGTTAGTTGTCTACCCGTTACTGAAATGGACTACTCTGAAACCACATGCGCTATTTGTGATCTACGAAACTTTTGTTTGTAATAAGAAAAGTTGCTTTTTGATCGTAAATAAACACCCAGGTTTGAAATAGAATTTCTTACTGCGGGAAATCAACCCCCGAATTTGAACACGTGCTGATTTGATAACTGATTCTGCTCGACGTTAAGAATTTGAAGTATACTCACCAAAAGGTTGAAAGACTGTAAACATATCATTAATTGCATAACTTTACAGAATTTGTGTGACGAGACTCGTTTACAGTAAAAAGCTTTTTTTTTTCTTTTGTTGCATGAGTTTAATAGAATTCGCACACAGTTACAAAGTGTAAATGAAACGGTATCAGTCTGTCACTGTTACAAAGTAACTCAGTACTAGTAGTCTATTGTCAAAAATAAAAATTAAAACGTATAACGACCTGTCGTCACACACCGATAGAACGTGTGAAATTGTAACAATCTGTCACCACAATGACAAGGAACATAAACGCCCTTTCGTGTCAATAACATTGAATGTATGACACAAGAACGATATTTCCTCTCATCTACAGACAACAGATGAAACAGTCATAATCTATCATAACAATTACAAAGAACTGTTTCATAATCTATCATAACAATTACAAAGAACTGTTTCATAATCTATCATAACAATTACAAAGAATGAGTGACACATTAGGCACAACCGGAGATGATATTTTGTTATAACATCATCTAAAGTGTCACACAAGAACGATTTTTCGCCAGAATTATAAACACAAATGTATATAGTCTTACCGATTTATCATCAAAATCACTCACAAAAAAAGGAATGACAAAGTAACAATCTATCGTACAAAACTACGTGACATTTTAGGGATCTTTTTTTAACAGCAGAAAATGAGTGACACAACACCAATCTTTAGTTACAATCATAAAAATGTACGACACAATAGTGAACGCTACGCATAATGTGAGAACATTTTGTCACTGTTATAGGAAACCTATAATGAAGTGTCGCCACGACTAAACATAATGTGCCACAGTAACAACATTTTGTCATTGTTATAGGCAATGACGAAGTTTCGCCATGACTACAAATAATGTGACACATTACAATTCCAGAATCAAAACTTGGTGAAAGCTACGATTTCAACATCGAAAGTTGTCGACGCATTAGAAACCAATAGGCCTAAAACTTGATAAAACATTTCTTATCATTCGTCACGTTTCGTTGTTGTAGTCAAAACACGACACATTTTACAATATTTAAATATTAATTATGTTCACATTAAATTTCTCACAGTCGTTTGGACATAATTTTTTAAGAAAAGCTACTGTGAAAATGATATCAAATTTTAGGTTTAACAGGAGTTACTTCCTGCAATCAAAACTTCAATCAACTTAATGAAAAACAAAACGTCATTTATTTTATCAATAACATCTCGTTATCCTAGCACGTGTAGTTAGATTACTAGTATTAAAATGTAGCTGTAGATACTTTGTGATCTTTAGTGATCCAACTGGCACTTACCGCCACACCTTCAGCAGCTTTAGTTAAATTCATAGCTATAAGCTCTCAGCCTTTAACCTGCCGTCTAGCATTTACTCCCATGTTAGGCCTACCTACTAACGCCTTCTTAGAATCTTCTGAGGCATGCACTTAGTGGTTTAAAAGTATAGTGTACATTAGTTACTTATGCTTATCCGTGACAACTTGATACTTAGAATCCGTGAAGCCTAACTATCTATTTTAGAAGTGGTGGCCCGTGACCCGACCTATCCTTGCTCTGCTTAGTTTCTTCCTTTACCAAGAATGTGTAGAACCTAAACCTTTTAAGCTGATATATATCTCTCTCGTAGATTCGATGATATATCTCTATCGTAGATTCCACTCTATCGACCATAGATTATAGCAACGCCACAGTCTCCTACTAGTGTTCAGTTTCTGAAAGTCCTCTGCAGGTTCCGTTTCAACAGGGTGACAATTGTTAATATGTTAGATGAATGTCTTTCATAAGTAGACCCTTCTTGTAAAGTTTCTCCTTTGATAACTTGCTGTGGTAGGATCATCGGGGAAAATTCAGGAAGGAAGTTTTTTAAAAACTAACCTGCTTGGATATCTTCCTTCATTTCAAGATTCATTTATTACCCCCCCCCCAAAAAAAAATAACCTACTGGATATATTCCTTCATTTCAAGATTCATCCCCCAGAAAATAACCTAATGGATATATTCCTTCATTTCAAGATTCTTCCCCCAGAAAATAACCTACTGGATATCTTCCTTCATTTCAAGATTCATCCCCCAGAAAATAACCTACTGGATATCTTCCTTCATTTCAAGATTCATTTATCCCCCCCCCCGAAAATAACCTACTGGATATCTTCCTTCATTTCAAGATTCATTTATTACCCCCTCCAGAAAATAACCTAATGGATATATTCCTTCATTTCAAGATTCATCCCCCAGAAAATAACCTACTGGATATCTTCCTTCATTTCAAGATTCATCC
>NW_013668198.1:153843-160729 GCF_000517525.1 Limulus polyphemus | reverse complement strand
AGTTCAAGATTCAGTTATCCCCCCCCCAGAAAATAACTTACTGGATATCTTCCTTAACTCCAAGATTCAGTTGGTAGCTGATACATCAGTGTCATGGGAACTTCAAATATTCTGAAATGTTGATTTTATAAACAGAATAGTCCCTATTTTTTACATGATATTTTTCATAACTCTGGTCAGTAAATCCTTTCTTACTTTTCCTAAATCTTTGGTTTATTATCTGAACTGATTAATTTGATTCTGAATTTTCCTTTCTCTCTCTCTCTTTTTTTTTCATTCTTTTGATGTGAGTCTCATTCTATTATAAACTTTCTCTTTAGTTTGTGGGATTATTGTCTTCTTCATGCATTATTTCACTTAGTAAGTTACTTTGCTACACTTCTCGGTTCCTTTTAGGACATATCTTTCAACTCTGTGACCCGAGTTTACTTGCTACACTTCTCGGTTCTTTTTAGGACATATCTTTCAACTCTGTGACCCGAGTTTACTCTGCTACACTTCTCGGTTCTTTTTAGGACATATCTTTCATCTCTGTGACCAGAGTTTACTCTGCTACACTTCTCGGTTCTTTTTAGGACATATATTTCAACTCTGTGACCAGAGTTTACTTGCTACACTTCTCGGTTCTTTTTAGGACATATCTTTCAACTCTGTGACCCGAGTTTACTTGCTACACTTCTCGGTTCTTTTTAGGACACATCTTTCAAATCTGTGACCCGAGTTTACTGTTTTACTCGTGTGTTCGTGAACTACCTCTTCTCTCCCAAGACTATTTTCTATCCACACTATTTGATCCATTAAATTTTTGTGAGTTTTTTAAATACCTTTCTTTCTGTGCTCACTCCACTTACTATTTAACCGCTCTTATTGTAGCTATCAACTTCTATAGATCTAGGTAGGTTATTTTACTGACCTACTCCTAGCTCTGAACCTTTCCAATTTTATTCTTATATCCTCTCGTTTTTCTAACACTATTTCCCACTCTTGACACTATTATTACCTTCTCTAGTCATGTCTGAATAGATAACCTAATATTACCTGTTTATTTCAATAACTGTGGGTCGTTTTGATTCGTTTCTAACTCTTCTTTATTCTGCTATCATGATGATCTTCTCTCGATACTAACAATGTTCTTTGATACAACTGTTTAATATCTTAATTTCTACGTGTGCATCTACTTCATTCTTTTAGAAACTCTCTTAGATCTTTTACCCCATCTGGTGGAGTAGTAACATTCAACTTACCTGTTTGTTATTCTTCTTCATCCAATTTATAATTTAATATCTGAAACGTTACAGATGAAAAAAAAAAAATCTACTGCCTTAATTATATATTTAGATCCTCTCTCACCGCTGTTATTACTAGATTAGTCCTAAATTAGATCAATTGTGTTTTATAAAGCTTTTTAGAAAACTAGATATCCTCGTAGAACTCTTGCCATAATAAAACCTTTTCTTACACTGTTACCATTTTATAACCATATAGATCATTAACCTTTGGGACTCTTAGAACTCATTTTCAGCTCTCAGTTATATTTAGATTTTCCTTATATTTACCTTTTTAATGCCTAAATTAGATGTATATACCTTATTGATAATCTTTTTCTTTAGTGTATCAATAAACTTGTTAGATCCAATAGATATAAATCCTGGTTAAGTTTGCATCCATATAATATTTCTCCCTGTTGTTATGTGCATGATCCAGCTACTTAAGCCTCTTGTACACCAAAGGTTTGTTTACGTATTTCGACTAAGAAGGTTAGAAGGGGCTTTGCATGTAATAGACACTCCCTATCGTCCTTCTTTCTTGGCTGTTTCTCTATGAAAAGAGAAAAAACTACCTTTGCTCCACAGAGCTACACCTTTAGCAGTTTCTTCTTTTTTTTCTTTTTTTTACAAATAACACTCCTGGTCCAGTGCCCTGTGACATACCCGTTTCCAACAGCTGTTGTTGGCTGTTCCGACCAAAACACAAGAGGAGTTGAACAGTTTTCTGTAATACTTTACAGTTTACTGTAATAATTCAGTTACGACAATTAAATGGTCTCCTTTCTTAATGAGCTACGGTATTGTTGAGATCAGGGTTACAATGGACTAGGATTGTTAGAACGTTCGAGCCTACAAGAGACCCAGGTGTCCTTCGACTTCCCGAAGAGTGGCGTGGATCCAATTCAAGTAAGTATGTGGGTTATATATGTGTGACAATCACTTGTGTTTTGTTTGTTTGTTTGTTATTGTTTTCAACATTTTTCTGTTAGCCTGTGTGTGTCGTTCACATTCCACAGTATGCTAAATGTTGCATGACTTGCCTGGTCCTTGCCTGTTGCCAAGAAGCTTTTGAAAATGTGGGGAGAGCCGCCTCCAGCTGTCTGGTTTTAGATTTAGTTTGGCTTTGATTTCCACACTGGTTCCAATGTTTCTTTGCACCTGCACCATTAGAGTTATTCCGTGGAATCTTAATAGTTTATAATTGTGTAGGCAAAGTAGAAAACCTCAGAGTATTTGTTGTTTCAAACTCCTACAGTCATGTACAATAAAATGTATTACCTCTTCATCTAAAAAGACTCTCTCCTCCCCACATTTTCTTCAGGCTTTCCTGGCTTCAGTTATCTTCCTACTCCGGCTACGGCCACAGCAGAGCGGCCCCCAACAGCTTACTATGGTGAGCCATTTTCTACAGCTCCTGTTACTAACGTCACTCGACCTGAACACTCTTCCATAACTATTACCAACACCTCAGTTCACAGGGAGCATTACGTACAGCATCGACCCACAGGTAAGTAGTTAGGTGATATACCTCGTGAAGCATCGACCCACAGGTAATTCATTAGATGATATACCTCGTGAAGCATCGACCCACAGGTAAGTCGTTAGATGATATATCGTGAGTTGATGCTTCACGAAAGTAAGTCATTAGATGATATACCTCGTGAAGCATCAACTCACAGGTAAGTCATTAGGTGATATACCTCGTGAAGCATCAGCTCACAGGTAAGTCATTAGATGTTATACCTCGTGAAGCATCGACCCACAGATAAGTCATTAGATGATATACCCCGTGAAGCATCGACTTACTGGTAAGTGGTTAGATGATATACCTCGTGAAGCATCGACCCACAGGTAAGTGGTTAGATGATATACCTCGTGAAGCATCGACCCACAGGTAAGAGGTTAGGTTGTATTACACATGCAGCATCGACCCACACGAAGTAGTTAGGTGACATTACTCGAGCAGCATCAACCCACAGGTAAGTCATTAAGTAATATTAGTCGTTCAGTATCGACCCACAGGTAAGTCATTAGGTGTATTAGTCATGCAGCACCAACCCACAAGTAAATCTTTAGGTGACATAACTCATGCAGCACCAATCCACAGGTAAGTCATTAGGTGACATAACTCGTGCAGCACCAATCCACAGATAAGTCGTTAGGTGACATAACTCGTGCAGCACCAACCCACAAATAAGTCATTAGGTGACATAACTCGTGCAGCACCAATCCACAGGTAAGTCGTTAGGTGACATAACTCGTGCAGCACCAACCCACAAGTAAATCATTAGGTGACATAACTCGTGCAGCACCAATCCACAGGTAAGTTGCTAGGTAATATTACTCCAATTAAAGAATCAGTCGAACATTCCAGTACATCTTATGCTAAAATAATACAGCACTAATCTCTCATATACAGATAACATAAAAGTAAAAAACAAAAACTAATGAAGCAAGATTACTACTCGATATCTTTCAAGAAAAATATAAGCTACTTTCTTATAAGGAATATAGTAATATACCACTGTTATTGTAAATTTGTTTCAACAACGCCTAACAGAGTAAGTCAGTGACAGGCTGACTAGGCCTAGGGCGGCAAAATCCTCGCGGCATCATTGAGGCTATGTCTAGTCCACAGAGCATGGGGTCAGCACCTTCAGATTGGCCTAGGGGCAGCAAAAACCTAAACACATTCTTGGAGTAAGTAACTACTAGTGTAAGTTAGTATTTAAAACAGGTATAATATATTGAAGGTAACATATCAGTTGTCAACTAAGACAAATAAATATATGAGTATTTTTAAAGCTTCTGACAAAGTTTAATTAAATGCTTGTGCTTATGAAGAGAACAACAATTTTTATGTACAATCAAACGTCTTTAAACAAACAGTGAAGAAAGTACTAATGTGAAGTGGAGGTCATTTCATCTTCACTTCATTCATACAACATCTGAGAAAATGAATAACATTACAATTCTTGTTGCTTCTCTGGCTTCTTTGATATCAGATGCACAAATGTATCTGAAAAATACACCATCGATATAAGAATCGAAGGTATAATATTTTTAAATCTGTCATCGTAACATTTATTTACAAATCACTAGCATTCCTCAAATACAACGTATTTGTACCTCATGGAATTCTTTAACTGGTTGGTCCAAACTTTCTGAAGATGTGCTTACTTTTATTAAAGTTTATCATTCTACAATTATGTGATACAATTCGTGTGAAGATGATACATCATAGATGACAAAGTACATATACGAATAGCAGGAGATATACTAGAAAAAATGGCTAATCTAAATTATAAGTAACACGTACGTTTTTGTTCTGGTTTTTGCCATCTAACTTTTATTGTGAACAACTCTCTACCACTTTAAGTAGGTTTTAACAAAACAGTCTGAAGCAGTCATAAAGGTAAGACCATGCAAATACCTTAATTTGGGAACGTTAGATTTTTTCTTAGACTAGAGTACCTACAACGCCTTTCTTAGATTTGATAAATACAGCAACGCCAACTACGTGCGTTTCCCATGTCAATCCTATAAAATCCAGTGTTTGTTTTTAGTGGTGTATTCAAGACACTTAGTGCTTTGTTGTTTTGTTTGTCTTAAGCTACCATATGATTCGATTTTAGCAGTGCTATTGTATTAAGTTTTTGTAGTTTTAACAAGGATGTATTATAATTTATGTCATAAACGCCGCTTTATTAATATACTTTACAAATACATAATAGGTAATGGCTACTACTTTAAGACGATATTACACTAAGCCTAATGTAAGTGCCTTGAGAGTAATCTGGGTTTAAAATTTAAGTAACACATCCTGGGTAGTTTGATCACCCCCTGTTAGTATGAATCAAGCTGTCCTGGAACCAAATTACGATGTTTAAGTAATCTGATTCTCATCTCCCTCCACTGATGACAACACTAGGTTTGTTCCTGTACATTTAGATACTGTTTATTCTGAGATTTTTTGCTTGATAACAAATAAGTGCTCACTAACTGAAATTATGTGACGTCAGTTTAAGTATCTACGTGATTGTTTTTTAGTAATGGTTAAAGTTAATACCAATGACACGAAAAACATACCTGTTTGAATTTTTAAAAAAACGATCATTAATTTGGAGAGAAATATATAATACACTGAGCACATCACTTACAGTAAGACTTGAAATACATAGCTAAGAGATAGAAATGCATATTTTTTTACCTTACAAACAGCATTAACGGCATAAATGCTTTAATTTATCTACATTTCCATCTGTTTCACAACCAATTATTCTAACAAAAAAGTTTTCTACGTTGTAAAATGTTTCCACTGACTTTCATGTTAAGGCTTTATTTAACATATTAAAATGTTGTCTTTTACACCGCTCGAGCTTACTAACTCCTAACTAGTTTAACCTCCATTCCACAAAAAATAATTCGGCTTATGTTTTTGCTCAAACTTTATAAAATTTTTTTTTCTAAGAGTCTGATATAGAATGTGTCATTAAATTTTTATATTTCCTGTATTTGTGTGATGGAGAAAATATATTTCAGAACGGACAGGGAGTCGAATCCAGGTCGCCAAGTTGGCAGCCTTATTCTAGACCAACTCAGCTCCTATACACATTACTTTCAACGGAGTACAGGTTTCAAACACTGAATTAAACGGAATTTCCACCGACATATTTCGGTTAATATAGAAACAGTTTGATAGCTGCGGTACAGTCAGTTGAAGATAATCATTCTGTAGATACCGGTTGTGAATGAAACCGGATTTATGCGTTTTTATTTACTACATAGCAGTGTCTGTCAACCATAACGATAACCTTATATTGATTCCCAAATCCAGAATAGTTCCCAATTCTTATTTCAATGTTAAACCAGTTGTTACTAACCATTTAGTAATCATCTTTGTTTGAAATGCTGGCTATGATTTTTGTCGACTTTTTCATTTGTTTTTTCAGAAGGTACAGAAGTTATAACGCATGATTTAAACAGCATTCTGTGTTGTTTGTTTTTTTTTGCAGTGGATTTAAACGGTCAACAAACTTCGCCTCCTCTACTAACCCAAGCTCTATCAGGTACTAAAAAAATTATTCACTTAATTCAGAAAAAAAAGAAAAAATTTATTAGATCAGAACTTTCCCAAAACCCAATTCTATATGCGATTGGCGGGAAAGTTATTTTATTCAGTAATAAAATGCCGTAGTTCTTAACAAGACCTTATCCACCTAAATATACCATTATTATAAAATTTAAGATCGCGTATCTTTTGCAGCGGGGAATATTGTGAAGTTTATGAATGTATAAGTTTGGATTAGGAAGAAGTAAAATGTAGTATATAACAATAACGAATTCAAAGAAAATTTAATCTAATAAGATTTAATAAGTGTTTTCTTCAACAGTTATAAACAATTATGGCCCACAAGGATTTGCTCCGCCCACTTCACCAGCCAATAACCGTGGGTGGCCTGCTACCAATAGTCCAGGCCCAATTGACCTCTACAGTTCCAGTCAGGACACCGTGGGTTATGTCCAGGCTACGAGCCCGCAGCCCTCGGGTTTCCCACATATTGCTGTAAGTAGGGTAGGTATTGCCACCAATAACAGTTGTTTGTGATATTTTTCAT
>NW_013668198.1:133390-153125 GCF_000517525.1 Limulus polyphemus | reverse complement strand
GTGCTTAATTACAAACAAACAACATTAACAACTTCCAATTAGCAACAGCTGCTGTGACAGTTTTCATTTGTTTTGTTTTTTTGTATTCTTGGAGTATACTAGTTTATGACATAATTATGCAAGAAGTCGACAAACAGTTTGAACAATATAATACTACTTTCTTCAAATCAGTCCAATAATTAGTAGTTGAACAATATAATACTACTTTCTTCAAATCAGTCCAATAATTAGTAGTTGAACAATATAATACTACTTTCTTCAAATCAGTCCAATAATTAGTAGTTGAACAATATAATACTACTTTCTTCAAATCAGTCCAATAATTAGTAGTTGAACAATATAATACTACTTTCTTCAAATCAGTCCAATAATTAGTAGTTGAACAATATAATACTACTTTCTTCAAATCAGTCCAATAATTAGTAGTTGAACAATATAATACTACTTTCTTCAAATCAGTCCAATAATTAGTAGTTGAACAATATAATACTACTTTCTTCAAATCAGTCCAATAATTAGTAGATGAAATTGAATCCTGAATTGTACTATGGAAGAAGTATTGTTTACTGAATTATAAACAAGACTTGACTGCTGTAACTGGGGAAGAGAAACAATAGGCCCTCCACCCAAAAAGTTCAAATATCAATTAATTTAGTGTAATTGTTGCTCTTAAGTAAAAAACAAGAAAAAAACACTCGTGAACGATATAATATTATATTGACCTGAACTAATATTGCTACGCTTTCATAAGCTTAGGTTGTTTTTAGCGCAAAAACACACCTTGTCCGCCACGGGAATCAAATCCTGAATTCTCGCACTTTAACCCTCAAACTTACTGTTCAGCTGACAAGGAGCGCCTGAATTGTAGTTTATTATAAACTACATTGACTCGTATTTGTTTCTAGTTGATCGAAACACGGTTTGTAGCATTATTAGTTCCCAGACTTACCGCTGTGCCACTGGGGGCCTCATAATGTAAACGTTTAGAATACTTGGGGAATTTATTTGTTAAGTAGTTACCATGGAAATATCTTCTTTTTTTTTCACAATTCTTTCTTAACCACACCACACTAAACCTTACGCGATCTGTTAAATAACTCTCCAGTGACGACAATGAAATCCGTATTTATAAAAAATCCTCTTCCAGCTAGTCAGTGGGGTCGTATGTATGTTGGTGATTAGTTTACAAACCGTGCGATAATTATGTTACTTCCTTTATTTTACTGTTCTCGATGAGAGAATCAGATTACGTGAAACTTAAGCCACAGTGTATAGTTGTATTTTGATGAAAATGTTTGTTGTTGTATGTTCCAGTTTGTCAACGTAGAGATGAATAAGGAATTAAGTTATTACATTCTCTTTCAAACCGAAATAACGTATAAGAACACTTGTCCTTCCAATTAGGCTTAGCACTCGGGTTTTCTTTGCTTTGTATTTACATCTGATATATATATTGCGAACTGTGGTGTCTGTCCGAGCGTTCGTCTCTCTCCTGTTTGAAAAGATGCGCACGCAAGCAAAGCTCAACATTCACTTTTGAAATGATGAAAGAACAGGTATGAATAATGTTGGTGCCAAATTTTATTTCTCAAGCAGGATATTCTACACTACATTGTTAGGAATTAATCACACTAGCATTCACATTTCTGACGTAACTTAAAGAATAAAAATGTAGATTTACCGTATATTATTGTTGAGCGGCTCTTAGCATGACTGAAATGCTCAACAATGACTTTTCGCGGTGGGCGGTATAAGTAGCTCAGAGATTTGGCTCTGGGTCAAACACAGTTAACCTTGTTTAAAGTCTATGAAATAATTTAAACTGATAGATTAATTTAAACATTTCCGGTCACTGGGGACGGGTGCTTTTGCTTGTAGATTATAATACGAAACATATTAACCTACACTAAATAACGTAGCCCATTCTGTGGTTAAGAGACATATCAGCTCCCGCCAGCCCTTACGGCTTGGTCGAAACTTAAGTTTTCAGATGGAATTGGCTTTGGTCTACAGTAGGAACTAAAATTCTTTTTACTACGTTCTCTTTCCTTTTCTAGAGGGTCTTTGGGCAACAAAAACGATTTTACAGCTCACAATATTTCCGTGATAGTAAATAGTAAAAGAGTTTTTTTGTTATTTTGACTAATGTGTACGCCGCTCGCCCCAGTGGCTCAGAAGCAGGTCTCCAGTCTTACAACGCTAAAAATTGGGTTTCGATGTGGTGGGCACATCACAGATAACACATTGAGCTTAACAACAACCAATCATAAAGTGTATAACTTAAACAAATGTTAATAGTGATATCACCAATCTTTCCATTCGATTTCTGATGTATATCCATACTTTTGTTTTGTTATTACAGGGTCCACTGATAGCAGCAGCTTTTACAAATGGCTACCATTGAGTTAGAGCAATAAGGGGCCCGCAGCCAAGTGGTCTGGTAAGGTAAAGTCTTAAAAAAATATCTCTAAAACAAATTTATCATAAGTTGGAAATAATTCTATCCTATAAACGACTCCTTATTTTCTCGCGTATTTAAATATATAATCAAAAATCTTTTATAGCAACGAATGATTATCTATACAAACGTGGAGAATCAGATGACGAAACATTTCCAAAAAGTTTAAAAAACAAGTAAAAGAAAACAATAGCCAAATCATCTAGTATTATTTTGCTATCCATCTATAACCCTAGGTGCACGGGTTGATTAGAAGAACCAGAAAACGGGGATGGAGCTGATGGAAGACGGATACAGTAGGAAGAACGAGCAAACTTATTATTTTGCCATGAAAAAGGGCCGCGATTCAGTGGCGTGTGATAAATATAATGTTGAATATTAACAACCTTACCGAGGCAAACAGTGATGACATGTTGGAAACTCAACTTATGTTAGATGTTTGGAGTTATGATGAATATTAAAATGTTTTATTTTATATAAAATAATTTCAAAACAAGCTCACTGATTGATTCAATGTAGTTGTAAAACGTTACTCTACCCCCATTGCCTGATTAGAGAATTTTAAGGACTCGTGGAATGTGGAAATTGGCCCTCCTCCCCCAGCCTTTCCTCTTAGACTAAACAGAGTGTAAATATCAGAACATCTCCCTATATTATAACAAAAAACTTAAACCTTTCTCTGCAGAGAACATACGAGCACCACTGACAATGAAAATATTTAGTTTATTAATTATAAAAAGCCACTGAAGTAATAAGTAGGCTTAGGAATCATTGCGGACACCGTGTGAATGGGTGTAATATGCATTTGGAATATTTAACTTAATCGCACCCTTCAAATTCGTCGTTAAATATAAGTGCAGTCAAGAATTAAGTGGAGATACTAGGTGTCTTCATTTCCATCATTTGATAAAACACCTATATACATGACTGCAAATAAACGTGACGAAAGTTTATAAAACAGAACATAGGTTGTACGACACCTAATTAGTTTTTGAACGTCAATAGCAAATTTAACATCGAAATAATAGTAATAAAACTATGTCCAGAGAATTTGTTCGTAAATCCTTATGTTTTGTTTAATTCGCTATCAATAAATGTATTTTAAAGGATAAAATTACTGATTTTTCATTACCAGCATAATATATCATAATGATTTCCCATGTACGTTGGTTGTCGAAATCGTTTCCTGCAACAGATTTCAGAAGATATTTTTCGTGATTCGTGATTGGTTCATTGATGTCAGGTTCGGATAAAGCTATGTGCATTAGACTATTAAGGCAAAGTAGAACTACAAGTTTGAAGGAAAGCATTAGAATTGCTGTGGAATTGGAATCCATTGTGACTCAGGATGGTTGCTTAAAATGGCAAAGACATCAGGACATCTGACGTTCGGTACCTTCCGACTCTGAAGCTTACTTAAATAATCTATAAGGGTCAATAAAAAAAAAACTTTGCAACTTTCTAACAAGGAGAATTACCCAAAATTTAATGTGATGGAGAGTGGAATCAGTGATATTGTAGTACAAGAATACTAGGAACATTAAATATAAAAACCCAAGTTTTTGTTGTTGTAATCAACGAGCACATAATACGCGTGATCTAAATTCAAAAGGTCATCCCAGAAGCTTGTAAGAATACAGAGAAAGAAAGGGAGAAGCAGTGGTGGCAACAATGACGTGTAGCCAGCTTAATCTGGGATATATATATATATATATATACAAAAAGCTCATTGTTTAAGAAAACTTCTGGAGAATGAGAAGGACAATAGACGTGATAACGTGTCACATGGTTAGTAGTATTGGATCCATGGCCTCCAGTGTTTCTTCAGTTAGTAGTATTGGATCCATGGCCTCCAGTGTTTCTTCAGTTAGTAGTATTGGATCCATGGCCTCCAGTGTTTCTTCAGTTAGTAGTATTGGATCCATGGCCTCCAGTGTTTCTTCAGTTAGTAGTATTGGATCCATGGCCTCCAATATTTCTTCAGTTAGTAGTATTGGATCCATGGTCTCCAGTGTTTCTTCAGTTAGTAGTATTGGATCCATGGTATCCAGTGTTTCTTCAGTTAGTAGTATTGGATCCATGGTCTCCAGTGTTTCTTCAGTTAGTAGTATTGGATCCATGGTCTCCAGTGTTTCTTCAGTTAGTAGTATTGGATCCATGGACTTCCAGTGTTTCTTCAGTTAGTAGTATTGGATCCATGGCCTCCAGTGTTTCTTCAGTTAGTAGTATTGGATCCATGGCCTCCAGTGTTTCTTCAGTTAGTAGTATTGGATCCATGGCCTCCAGTGTTTCTTCAGACATAATCTCTAACAGCGAGCTATGCCATCAAAAATAAAACTGGAGGTTCAGCTGATGCACACAATAAAGGATAGTGAGATTTCAGTTAAGGGAAAGCTGAAAATCAGATAAAAAAATGCTTTTTGGAGATCGACTTCTAAGAGAAATTAACTTAAACAAGGAAGAAAGCCATGAAATTCAATAGCCCCGTACAGTCCATACAATGAGATATATTGGTATCAGTGGAGCTCACGTGATTATTCCCAGATCTTTTCGAACAGAAACTCTATCATCTCCATAACCTTTCAAAAGCTGAACAGAACACCAATCACAGGAATACTTTTAAGAGAAGATGTGAAGGCTTCCACTGAGTTGTCAAAAGCTGAACAGAACACCAATCACAGGAATACTTTTAAGAGAAGATGTGAAGGCTTCCACTGAGTTGTCAAAAGCTGAACAGAACACCAATCACAGGAATACTTTTAAGAGAGGATGTGAAGGATTTCACTGAGTTATCAAAAGCTGAACAGAACACCAATCACAGGAATACTTTTAAGAGAGGATGTGAAGGATTCCACTGAGTTGTCAAAAGCTGAACAGAACACCAATCACAGGAAGAGTTTTAAGAGATGGTGTGAAGGATTCTACACACCAATCACACGAAGAGTTTTAAAAGAGGGTGTGAAGGATTCCACTGAGTTGAATGTCAACAATCGCAGCAGAGGTGGTGCATCAACTTATGATTTGTTTCAGAATTGCGTGCAACTAATAGAAAAGGCAAGCAGTCAATAGCACCTACAAAAACTCTTCGGTTATTCTTGTTTAATGAATTGTGGAATTTGACTGTTACTCTTATAGCAATCCCTCCTCCCATCCGACCCTAAAGTGCAAAGCGCGTTTTTGCAACAACGGATTGCGAACAATGTATCCTTGGATTCACGGAACAACTTGCGATGTGAAGGAATAAATTGTTGGAACACCACCTAATTTTGCTCAAATCAAACAATGGAATTAAAATGTATATCATGGAAGTATTAAAGTCTTTAAGAACTTGGACATATGTTATACCAAGTCAGAAAGCTGAAACACTGGCATAAACGTTAATTCGTGAATTTATATCAAAATATGAAGAACCATTACGTGAAGATGAGTATAATAATCCTCTAAGGTATGCCACTGAAACTGTTCATGAGTTGGCAATTGAGAAACTGAAGTCAGCCGTTGACACTGTTCGCGAGTAAGCCACTGAGAAACTGAAGTCAGACAGTGACACAGTTTGTGAGTTGGTCATTGAGAAACTGAAGTCAGCCGTTGAAACTGTTCGTGAGTAAGCCACTGAGAAACTGAAGTCAGACAGTGACACAGTTTGTGAGTTGGCCATTGAGAAACTGAAGTCTGATAGTGACACAGTTTGTGAGTTGGTCATTGAGAAACTGAAGTCAGCCGTTGAAACTGTTCGTGAGTAAGCCACAGAGAAATTGAAGTCAGACAGTGACACAGTTTGTGAGTTGGTCATTGAGAAACTGAAGTCAGCCGTTGAAACTGTTCGTGAGTAAGCCACTGAGGAACTGAAGACAGACAGTGACACAGTTTGTGAGTTGGCCATTGAGAAACTGAAGTCAGACAGTGACACAGTTTGTGAGTTAGCCATTGAGAAACTGAAGTCAGCCAGTGACACTATTCACGAGTTAGCCAATGAGAAACTGAACTCAGCTGTTGACACTGTTCATGAGTAACCCATTAAGAAACTGAAGTCAACCAGTGACACTGTTCAAGAGTTGGCCTTTGAGAAACTGAAGTCAGCCAGTGACTCTGTTCATGAGTTGGCCATTGAAGTACTGAAGTCAGCCAATGACCAGAAAAAGAGTGCTATTCATGAGGAAAGTGATAACTTTTGGGTTAAAAGTTTGGCAGATTGGCATCTTTTGTTTCTGCTAAAGTAGGTTTGGTTTGGCTTCGTTTGAATTTTGCACAAAGCTACACGAGGGCTATCTGCGCTAGCCGTCCCTAATTTAGCAATGAAAGACTAGAGAGAAGGCAGCTAGTCATCACCACCCACCGCCAACTCCTGGGATACTCTTTTACCAACGAATAGTTGGATTAACTGCCACATTATAACGCCCCCACGGCTGAAAGGGCAAGTATGTTTGGTGGGACGGGGATTCGAACCCACAACCCTCAGATTGCGAGTCGAGCGCCCTAACCACTTGGCCATGCCGGACCTATTTTGGTGTTATTAAGCACAAAGCTATACAAAGGGCTATCTGTGCTCTGCCCAACACGGATATCTAAATCCCAGTTTATAGAAGTACAAGTCCGAAAACACACAACTGTGCTACAGGGGGGCGTTAAAGTAGAATGCTTTTCCAAAACAAGAATAGCGCTACATGAAATGAAAAAGTTTCAGAAAGAAAATTCTTCGAAAACCGATTATCACTTAAAAATAGAATCTTAGTGAATCGAGAGAGTATTCATAGTTTACTATTGTCTACATACTTTTATTTACAGTAATTAGGGTTACTGTTTTATCGTTTACTTCTTGATTAGTCTTAGAGTTTTGGTAGAACATTTAGTTCATTGTAAATAAATTAATTACGCAGTAGAGTGAGACAACAGAAACAAATTGAATTATGATTATTTAGAAATAAATATAAGCCAGTGATCAAATTGAAAGTTTGAAGAAACGCTGCAAGAAAACATACGTGATTATACTGATTAAATTTCTGTATCATATATAGATACTTTTCGTACCCACAATTCCATGAATATACGGAATTATCTATGGTATAAAATGCAATCTTCTAGCCCCCCCCCCCAGTAGCACAGCGGTATATCTGCGGACTTACAACGCTAGAATTCGGGTTTCGATACCCGTGGTGGGCAGAGCACAGATAGCCCATTGTGTAGCTTTGTGCTTAATTACAAAACAAACAAGCAATCTTCTATTTGTTTATATCGATGGTTCATGGATTTAAACACGGTATAGTCACAATTTCGTCAATGTTGACTCCAATACATTGGAGAAATAAAAATGCCAATACAAGTTAGTATTCAATAGAATAACACACACCCAAGACTCTGCGATACCGATCTATCTGCAGTAGTCCATCATGCCAGAGAATAAGACAATACAATAAATTGGAATAATACTGAAATAATGGGATATGAACCCCATACGAGAAAAAGAAAGATAAAAGAAGCCCACTACATCCACCTAACTGATAATACACTCAAACATAGGAGTCAGCTAAACCTATATACCCCTCCTGGACACTCAAACATAGGAGTCAGCTAAACCTAGATACCCCTCCTGGACACTCAAGCAACCTAGCATAGGAGTCAGCTAAATCTGGATACCCCTCTTGGACACTCAAACAACCTATCGTAGGAGTCAGCTAAACCTAGATACCCCTCTTGGACACTCAAACAACCTATCATAGGAGTCAGCTAAACCCTGATATCCCTCTTGGACACTCAAACAACCTATCATAGGAGTAAGCTAAACCTGTATACCCGTCTTGGAAACATTCAGATGGGAGATCCAAAACAAAACAAAACTCTGGTTCGAATCACGGCCATTACCAGCAGATTATCAAACATAATGTAGGATAACACTTGTTAATAAATCATAAAAACTATTTAATAATAGCTACTAACCCTAATTGTTATTAGTTTTATTTAACCAGTTAAGTTTTCATCCGTTTAAACAAAATACAAGGCATCAACCAGGTGCCATAACATAATATGTATATTCTGTTATTTAAAAAAACAAAAGTTATTAAATTCCATATACAGAAGCAGATAAATTGCCATCTCACAAGGAAATGGAAATATTACTGTGGATAAATGGAAAGGAAGTAGTTCTGTCATGGATTGAATACGTTTCTCTTATGGAATGGAAACATTCCCAGTGCCCCTGCTGCCGGAAATATTTCTGTAAAAGTACAGATTTATTTTTCGCAGTGAGGCGAGGGACTTCCTTTTTCATTTCCATATTTCTTCTTGTTTCTTTTTTTAATAACTCTTACTCTGATAATTACGTCGTATTTTATCAGAGGAACAGAAAAGTCATAACTAAATTAGAAAGGAGGAGGAACGCCGTTCCCTTATATTAAGACCCAGTTCTCTAGAAAGGAGGAGAACGCCGTTCCCTTATATTAAGACCCAGTTCTCTGGCGTTACTCCTCCTTTCTGTTCCCCTATATTAAGACCCAGTTCTCTAGAAAGTAGGAGTAACGCCGTTCCCTTATATTAAGACCCAGTTCCACGCCTGTAAATGACCTATTTTAATTCGTTGAAGAAGTAACATCGAATCATTGTGTACAACGTACTACACGTATGCGGTTACAGTTTAGTCATCTCAGGATCAGTGATGTACATTAGGAATCACTATTTCACCTCTCTATTCCAATAAGAAAATAATAGAAGGCAACATCAATCCCTCTGTTGTATACACGCAGAGGTATATGAAAATCAATTTGCTTTTTACCAATTTGTAAGTTAACAGGCAAAGTTCAATACATCACAACATCTCTCCATTAGAAACAACAACTATGTTGCGATAAGTTCTTGCCTGTTACAATAATCAGTATAACGAACTGTCCACCAAACACTGGATAAGATCACTCATTCTTGGTGCTATTTTTGTTTGTATTTATGCGTGTGTATGTGTGAAACTCGTGTTATTAGGGACCTCTTAACAACAAAAATCATCAAGCAACTTGATGTATAAATAATGTGGACCAGTGTATTTCAAAAGCGTTATTTCTAGGGTTCATAAATAACATAATATTGTTCAAAAAAGGTGTCACCGTTTTACATTGGCACAATACGTTTTCACCCAAAAAAAAAAACATTTTTGTTAAATATTTTTGAAATTTAAAAATCCTCTAACCATCTTTTGAGCTTGCTTGTGTAAATAAATATATATACCAATTAAGAAAAGTACTAGCACAGAATATCCACCCTAAAACCTGATTTCATGTTTAACCACGTAATATTTTGTTGTTGTTTTTTTTACTCATTTTTTTTAAAAAAAACTAACCTATTTAATATTTTTCACTATAGATTGACAGCTGAGTGAGAGCTCCTCCGGAACGCTTAGGATGACATGAGTAATCTTTGCTTTCCTGTTTCTTATGGATATATATGTAAAACCGTTGGATTGCATCTGCTTGTTGGTATTTTTTTATTATTTTTTATTATTATTATTGAAGGAACAGTGAACGGTGAAGGTTGTTTCGGTAAAAGACCTCTTCCGCTTCCAATCATAGGCCCCATGGGATCGGACGATGTTGTATTTTATGGTTTGGAAGGTTGAACAGGTGGGGGGAACAAATGTTGTTTTCGATTTTGTTTCCTTCCCTACACGGCTTTCTGATTGGAGCTGCCAGTTATGGACACAAAGATGACGACGTTCTTGTCTTTAATGGTTTGAAGTTGCAATGTCGTGGGTGACATGTGGATGCATTACCTTTTCAGTGCTGTGTAATTTAAATTGTATTGTTCAACTTGTCACATCGTAATACAGTGATAATATTGTTACTAATGTCGTCAAGTGCTGTAAGTTGAAAAAAAAATGTTCTCCTGTTTTGTGTTATTAATGCTGATGTTACGTGAAGTGAGTTTTATATTGTTACAGCAAGGCAGTTATATGGAATTGTGGTTTATAATCAAGTTTATTTACGACGTAGGTGTGTGTGTAAGTCTATTTTAATTTCACGGTTTACAAATTCAAATGTTTCTATTGGGTAACTTGTATAAGTACTGAAACTTGTTGGTTAAATTGTATGGTTTTGCATAAAAATAATACTGTGAGTTATATACGGAATCAACTACATACAATATCATGATTTACGTTTTTGATGTTAAGTGAAAATCGTTCAAAACAAGTGACCAAATGATTAATTATTCTTTCTCTTTCTGTATATAGATTCTAAATATCAACACCGTTTCTCACTAACATCTCTTACAACAGCAAGTACATACTTTAGATGTTTTAGTCGATATCTTCGTATGTTTTAAAATAAATGTTTTAAATTTTAATATTTCTTTAACATAAGTAAATAATGTTATACTTGTATAAAAAATTCGCAAAACTTGTATCAAACCTTTATCACATTCGTTAGTTAATTTTAAGCAGTTTAAGAAAAGGAATTTAATAAAATAGGAGCTGATATTTTTGAAACGGGTAAAGCCTTCCAAAGCCTGCCATTATATAAAGCTATTTATTCGCAAGCAATATTTTAAACAAATTGCTAAATTAAAAATTAAATACAGGAGTGGAGTGTGAACTCGAGTACATATAAAACAAATAATTAAGTTCTCTACAGTATGAAGCAATGCATTTAGCGGACCATTTCATTAGCCTTTTTAATGTAAAGTTTCACACTCAATTAGCGGTAAACTAGGCCTTAAAAGAAATTAGCATAGGTTTTCTATGTTGAAATTTTTAACTTTAGAGCTAAAAATATGAAAATTAAACTCACCAGTATGCAGAATTAGAAGTTTTTTTAATCGTAGAGCTTATATCAAAAGCTAGAATTCATCGATAAATTTACTTTTTATCACATGACATGCATTTATGTTAAATAGGCCTAAGCGTAACTGTTAAAAATGAAACGACCTTGACCGTCAACATTGTTTGTGTTGTAACTTTGATTTTTTTTCTTCAAATTTATTCTATGTACTGCATTATCCAAAGCAGATTTTAATTTCTTTAGAGATTGAGAAATAGCGAAATTTCATGGCTGCATCACCTAATTATACATATGTTTTAATTCAATTAGTTGATTTTATTAAACATCAGATACTTTTCATATTTACAAACAACGTCAAAATGTGACGTTATCATTGCACATGCGCACCAGTAGTCGACATAAAAACACAATTGGCTGTAGTTTCTGTAATGCTGTTTTACAAAACGTTAAGTGGACTCGTTATGAATACTCTGTCCAATATTTGTTGTGTAGAAAATTACAGTTATTTGCATCTGACATTGGCCATTCTGCTGCGTACCGAAGCTGCTACTAAATGAGGTATAAAAATATCCAACGGATAATATCCGTAGAGTGTGCATAACGTTAGTTTAATCGATCATGATTTTTGTTCTTGTTGTTTGTTATTTACCACAAAGCTGCATAATTGGATATCTACGCGGGAAATCGAACCCTGGATTTTAGCATTATATATATCTAGAAACTTACCGCTGACTCACTAAGGGACAATCGATCTTGCAATACTCCGAGTCAAATATAAAATTATAATTAGTTTTGGGAGAAAAACTGGTTAACGAATCAACTTGGAGAACTAAAAAAGTGAATATAATGCTCAAAGCATCTGACAAAAATAATTAAAAAAATGATTTGTAAATTTTGTGGAGACATTTGCCCTAAGCTCACTTAAATTACCCCACTGATACCAGTTCTTCTAAGTATATTTCGCTACTGAGAACTCAGTCTCCATAGGCCTGCTTGAGCACATATAGTAATACTGTTACTAACGCTTTAAAAGCCTTAGGATTTCATAAGCTTTTAATATTTCATTTTCGTATCGTATATAGGCAATTACTTTAAATGGCCGAAAGCTTATAATAGCACACTTGGTCCTAGGTTACATTTGAATTTTTATTTTAAATGAACAATATTTACATTTATAACAACTGTTAACGCCAGACTTAAAAAGCTCAATACTTTGTTAGAGAACACAACAGATACAATTTTAGAGCGTAATGGTAGTAAATCGGAAGGAATAAATGACGCGACGTAATATTAATACAACTTGGAAACAGAACATTTATTTGCACGTTTCGGACAGAGCGCCCTTCATCGGGTGCATTAGTCTCCAAAACCAGAATGAATTTTCAATGCAAAGAATCTAAAGTCACCTATGTAAACATAAAAGCAGCCGACACTGTGTAACTTCATGCTGGATTTTGAGAAGTCGACTTATATGGTTCTCCATTCCTTGCCGCTTACATCAACTTTCCTAATTGAAGCTCCAAACTTCCAATCCGTTTCCAAATTACATCATGCCAAGTGCGCCTCCTTCTCCAAATGTCGGTTTATTTCACAAACAGGGTCCACATTCCCACCCTGCATAGTAGAAGAGGCTATATGTTATGTTTTATTTGTGCCCCTTTTTCAAGTATAGTTTGACATCTTTCCCTCCAACAGTTGTTTCAAATGCTGGTTTTGCCATTCCTGCCCTTCGCTCTACCTCTTTTTCCACACTTACCACCACTAGTGATATTCGTTCCTAAATGAATAAACTCCTTTTCTTGTCCCATCTATTTAACCTTTTATTTTGACACATATTCTGGGAGCTTCCTTACATTGTCAACTTCTCACTGGCGGATTATAATGAGTGGATTAATAGTAGATGTGATTTATAACCGATTAACGTTAATCTTGCACTATTCGGATTGTATATACATTCACCTAGGCCGCCTACTAATAGGCATTATGAACATTATCACATGCAATGTGGTTGAAATATTATCTACTTCTAATTGTCCGTGTTTCAATAAATAAATAAATGCTAAGTCAATAATTTTAGTTATAGGATTTATTACTTTTTTCTTCCATTAAATTTGGTGATATGTAATAAAACGTAAAAGAAGTTCCTATTAAAAAGAAACACGATATCTCTAACGCTAACGTCTTGTAAAAACTGTATTCAGAACACTCACTTGTTATAGATGCGTAATGTACACGCTATTATTCACACCTTGTAAATTATATACATGGAACTGCTAATCAAATACTGAACTAGCAATAACGTGCCGCGCTTTCGACACTTCATTTCGACTGTGTTTGTGTCGTATCGTTATCTAATTCGTTATTGAAAGTCGTGTAAAATAATTATCAATACAATATACAAAACAGAGTCCAGTTATTCTGCGAGTCGAGAAAAACAAAACTACAACATCATCACCTGATACACGTGATCATCAGGTGATCTATTTCATCATTAAAGCAATAACGATACATTTAAGGTATTTAATTTTTCAGTAAATGATAATTGAATTTGTGTTGGCAATAACTGATATAAAATATCTGATAGATGTTTCTCTGATATTAAGCAATATTTAGTAAACAAAGAAAAGAAATCAGACACGAGGGTAGAGTTGTTTATGTATGATTACTTTTTGGGATATGAGTTTCACTTTATTATTAGTTTCAATACAACTTTTGAGTGTTTTATATATATATACCTATTTGTGTGTGTGAAACTATGCGGATACAAAAGGCCATTCAAAAAAGTTGATTTTGATAGCCTAATTATTACGCTTATTTCTCGGTGTTTAATATTTGATTATCGTTTAATCACTTTCTATAAAAATCACTAAGGATAACATTTTCCTTTTTGTTTCCCCTTTTCTTTTCATCCCACACGTGTAATTCACATATTTTCAACATTAATATTGTATATTCATTAGAGGAAGTATGACCTGTAGCGACATCTATCATGATCAGGTCAGTCGAGAGTACAGAGAGTAAGAAAACGTCAACGTATTGTTTTGTGTAAATGGTGTTATATATATATCTATCATTACTACACTCGTCAAAGTCTCTCTGGTTTCTTATATGTTCAAACTTATTGTGTTTCATGCTAAGGATATAACTTTTTTCAATGTTTGTATTTTAAACAAATAACGAATCTTTGGTGATTTGATATAGTAATTCTGATCACACGTCATGAATGTTATGAGCTGTGATTGGCAGTATTTGTAAATATAGATAGAATTCTCAATAATGAAGTATCACTCTAAGGATAATGATGCCTTACCCTCCCTTCAGAAAATATAGAAAACTCCCTGTTCAAAAGCAATAGCTATCTTCAGGACTCTGGATTTTTACTATAGTAACAAACCTCCGTCTGAGGCCTTGTAAATGATGTTTAACCATATTGTTTGGATACCTGACTTTAGGTATACCTGTACATCATCTGTTGTATTGATATATTATATGTGTACACATATATATCCACACAATGTACATGTCTGTAGCATGTGAATGCTTGTACATTCTGCTACGATATACCTGTTTCATATTCTATCTTATATATATAATGATAATTATGCATATTAATGTTACGTCAGGCTTGACGCAGTCTCCGTTTTAATGTGCGAATGCATTTTCCTCGTGGTGTCTATTCTATACTTGTAGCGACACCTAGCGTTGGGAAGTTATGCAGTTTTATGACTGACTGACCTCTGACGGTCACGTTTTTTAATAACGTTAGCGTCACTGTCACTGCATTATGTGGCAAAGACTACGTGCACTTTATGTATCTTAATGACGTGCAAAATAGGCTTAATGCAATTCGGATTAATACTGTTCTCGAATACAAGATTTCTTATTCTTCAGTGTGTTTTTTATGTGTTTGTGTGTTTCTTTTTTTTATTGTTTTTTCAGAATTAAGTCTCGAGGACAAAATTCATACAACTCAAGGTGTGCATCTATGTCTCATTACTTGTGTCCTAGATTTTATTAGTCAACTATAATATGTATTCTGCCTCGTTTACAATGCGATTGTTGTCTTACTAAAAGTTGGAAATAATATATAGAACCTGTACATATGATGTACTATATGAACAGCTAGTGCATACCTTGAGAGTTTGAAAGATGTTCTTCATTACGTAGGACGAGGGTGCTCCTCGTGCTTACTAGGATCTCAGAAGCCAGCTATACAGTGTATTCCGTTAAGAAGATTTTTGCTTGGTCTTAGCGATAAAAATCGGTATACGTCATTTAATTTATTTTCTCGGATTTTTATTCAGCTTATTGTGAACAAGAGGCTAATACTCTGTTTTATACTCCTTTTTTATATGAGTATTCTATAAATACAGGAATCATTTGTTTGATTTTTGAAAGACTGTGTATATGACTTGGAGTAAAATAATTTCAGACAAAAAAAACTTGTTTAAAAAGATTTGGGTACTGACGACTACTCAGGATATTTCGAAAAACATCATTCAATGCATGCGAGAGTTGAATTAATTGACTAATCAAAGAACAGAACGGTAAGAAAACTTTATTGTTGTTAGAAACAGAGACCACAAAGAGACTCTAGTTATTGTGTCTTTAAGGTTTTGTTCGAAGAACGTTCAGATTAATAAAGAATAAATTGTTTAACAAAACGATTTAATTTTATTCGCACTAAAAATATCACCCCTAAGCAGGAACATAGAGTTATGGAAGTGTAAAATGACTATATAAGTCACAAATTAATGCTGTTTCAAGTTACCCTCATTCTCAAACGAAATATGAAATACTGTAGGTGAGAATTTAACATATTAAATCCTGGACAACACACACAAGGCATTACAACGACTGAAATAAAACAGTTAACGCACTAGCCTGAAATCAATAGTTTCTACACGTGTATTTTACATCAATTATTTAGACAAACAGCAATAAAAGCAAGTCACACAGCCGGCAAAAACCCATACCATTCTTATTTGCATAATTGAAACATCTAGCGAAGAACGTTATTTGTTCATTTCGGTTTTAAACAACTTACATCTGTAGCGAATGAATGAGAGTCGAAGCTGAAAAAACTTCTTTTTTGTTTTAGACAAATTCTGTACAATATACAAGTTTTCCTATTTTCTTCATACACGCTTGTGAAATTCAGTCATTTTAAATTCACAAAAGATCAAATACATTATCAGTATAAAACATTCGTTAAGCGACAATGGTCTAGACTTTAGATTTTTTTTTATTGGTTAAGATATATTTATATATATTTTTACCCTGAAAATCTAAATTGTTTGTTTTTCAAAATTATAGCGTACTTATTACACTTACTTTATAGGTTGGTTTCAATTTTGAATGAAACTTCCGAACACGTTGAATATTTAAATAAAAATATAAGTTATATTTCCTAAGTTCGTTAAAGATTAATCATTTAATTGTTGGGTTCATATACGAAGGTTATTTTTTCAAACCTAATTAAAATGAAAAATTTCATGTTGAGTGAACTGACAGAAGAGTTTTGTTTTTATTTCATTCATTCAGTAAATCTGGGGTTCAGACAAAGTCCGCTGTTTTATTAAAAACAAAATTACTGATAGCTATTTTAGAATGGTACGTTGATGAAAAACGTGCTCGTCCTTTCAGCCGTGGGGGCGTTATAATGTGACGGTCAATCCCACTATTTGTTGGTAAAAGAGTAGCCCAAGAGTTGGCGGTGGGTGGCGATGACTAGCTGCCTTCCCTCTAGTCTTACACTGCTAAATTAGGGACGGCTAGCGCAGATAGCCCTCGTGTAGCTTTGCGTGAAATTCAAAACAAAACAAACAAACTAACTATAAAATTAAGTAAAGATTGCTGCTTCAATGAATCACGAGTATGAGTGTGTAAAATATATTACCTTTTTTCGAACTTTTTTTCAATTCGTAGTTCACTTGAGTAGTCACCAGGAGGTGTTAGTTAGGGAAACTTTGAAAATGTAATGCAATATTATTTGAAACAGATATTAAATGTTTTAAAGCACTATATTTTCGTAAATGAAGCAAACAAAAAAAAAACAGTATATATCCAGTGCGCAAATACACACACATATACCGATGTGTTCCTTGATTAGAAAAAAAAATTATCTGCATTGGCCACCATTCGATTTTTTTCTATTCTGCTCTATGGTGAGTTGTCGTCAGTATTCATAATTTTTGTAACAAACTGATTTTTAACAAAACTGTTATGTAAAAAAGGAAATAAAGAATGGTATAAGATTGTCATAAATACAATTTTTGTAATTTTGTTTGTTTGTTAGTAGGTTTTGTGAATTTATTTCTTTTGAACCAGTACTGGCTATGTATGTGTATTGTACAAAACGACTCCGATGTTAGTTCAATAACAATGTTTTATTTTCCTCAAAGATGAAGAATTCATTAGCTAGAAACGGAAGTGTCATTGTCAGCTATGTACCTAAGACAAAATAATTGTAAAGACACGTCTATTTTTTAACATAAACCGTGTAAACAGGTTAAGACTACTAGCTCTTTAAATGACAACGATTCGAGAATACTTTGATGTTCAACCATATTATCGGTGCTAGTTGGAGTAGAAGTTGGTGAACTTTAGCCTAGAAATTTCTTTAACCTTTATCTTGGATGGTTGTTTACGGGAAAAAAATAAATAAATCTGTTTCCTGGAGTTTCCTTTCTGGGAGCTGGAGACGTTACAATTTCTTGTAAAAAAGGAGAAGTCGCTCCTAATTTGAACTTATCAGTATCTTGTTGTCCTGTATACACTGAAAAATGCATTACTGTATAGTCTCAGCCCTCTGCTCAGTGAAATGAAATCGTTTAAATAAAAGCTGTAACAGGGTTTACGTTCTTGGAGTAGAGTTTGGCTTTCTTCAGGGCTCAACACAGTCTCAGTACTGAAACATCCAAAATATCTCCTGCAAAGTAGACTTAGGTTTTAGTTACTTGTGATAAACCAAAGAATGAATCTACTACTATTACAGTTCCAGCACATATATAATACTTAATCCCGCGCTGTCAACTACGCAACTACCAGAATTCGCTATCTTGGACCCATCAACGTGAACTATGAGAGAAACCAATTGTCTGTTGTTTACGTATTGCTCTCAAATATAGAATACTAAAATTATCAAATAATTTCAAGAACATTCTGATCTCACAATAACGAATCTAACTTGTACCTCCCACGGAGATTATCTTTCTCGTGATACACGATTCTCGTGTTTGAGATACACGATTACTTACTTAGTGTTTGTACCTAAGCCTTTATTACCCCTCTCTGGGGCCGTCATCAACAACCCTCGGGTTTCCTCTCGTACAGCAAAATCTCTCTCAGACTAGCGGATGGTAAGGCTACTGCTGGGCTGGTTTGATCAATGTTTTTAATAACTAAATTGTCACTTTAAAGCCTTACTTTTCGTGTCTTTATAAAATGTTACTTGTTTTAACTCTATTTTTTCAAAGGCTCTTTAGCTTTGAAATTCCTCCTAATCTAACTTTCGCATTACAAAGATTACTTTAAGACCCCTGGATTATCCTTTTTTTTTGTCTAAAACACTACATTTAAGACCCAAGGAAATAAGAATATATTTACAATATTATAGCAATACAGTCTGTTTTATACCACGAATAAGTTCAATAACACATAGGACTCATTTTTAAAGTAATCCCTGTCCAGCCACTTTTGTTTTTCTGAGCAAGTGGAAACCTTAACCCTTAGCTACAGTTAGAAAACCAATACGTGTGTCAGCCTGAGCTACAAAGTAAGATGATGATTTACAGAAATCCCAAATCCATTTCAACACACACAATTTATAATGCAAGCTAAACAAAAATTAAAAGTACTACTGTCCGTAAAATTCCACCTGTTTCTGCAACAAGTCAATAATCCGGAAAAGACTATTATACAAATACTAAAGAAGCATTTAAAATTCAGAAAACGTGATATTTCCATAAGCTGAAAAAATCTACAGATATACAACGCTAGCCATCCTATCAACGTTAAGAAAATCTCAGAAAAGTCCTCAATAACTAACCAACTTATGTTGATGTTCATCATAGATTATTCCAGTGAATCGAATGGTCTCTGAATATTATTTTGCTGAAGTGTTAACGTATACTGATGTTTTTAACACGCTGGACTAAACACTAATATATACTCAAAAAATGCATATATTATATTACTTTTATTTTCATTATTTCAGCGTTTGACATTTTATAGGCTTAAAAAACTTTATTGTGTATTCATAGTAAATTCTCTACGCAGAAGCCAGAAAAAATATTCAACGGAATTACATTAGAGTTGTCAAGCAGAAATCACATTATCGATTTTCGAAATTTGGTTTTATATCTACAGCTGAAAATACTGCACTGGTGAAACCTAAATAATTAAATTCAAACTGACTGATAAAGCTTAAATTTTTAGTGAACCTGACAACACACTGGCTACACGTCATGCAAGAGTAAGCTAAAATCATTCACGCATTGTTACACATCATAAAACTGTA